>NC_081552.1:102905380-103208380 GCF_963082655.1 Stomoxys calcitrans
AATTAACGATGCAATTATCCCTTCCTCCCGGTATTTTTGAAAGAGATTTTAAGATTTTTTAACTGGTTATGAAGAAACATTTTTAGGAAATATCCATACCCATTTTAAGCACATGAACTACAATAACTGCAATTTCTTTGAAAATAGGATATGTTAGGATACCGTAGTTAAGCAAAATTTTATTATAAAAAACAGAAAATTTTCATAAAACGTAATAAAATGTTTGTACTAATTTTAGGCAAATTGTTTACTACGTAATAGGATACCCTTTTTTCAGTGTATCTATAATTCGGCCCGACCGATTTTAATGCTTCTTATTGACTTTTTCGTATCGCCGGATTTGTGGATCTTCGAAAGAAAAACATGCTCGATTTCTACGTACTAAACCGCACTCCCATCTGCTATCGCCATGAACTATAGTTATATATACTTCTACCGCGTTCCAATTTTCCTCCGATCTAACATGACGGTTACTAGATCGTCTGCCATTAATCGTTTGTTTATGAAACACTTGTTTTGCGACCCATGGCGAATCTGAATACTACATTGTCTGCGTCCTCATCCATTGTAGGGCATTTTGGGCACCGCGGAGTGGTGACATGTTCGAAGCGATACTGGTAGCTTTTGTAAAAGCCATGATCTGTCAAAAATTGGGTCAAATTGAAGTTTAGCTCCCCACGCTTTCGCGTTAACCACATATTTATGTTTGGCAATATCTCCTCTGCCAGTTTCCTATCATGGTTTCTCTATCAGACCTACGAATGGCCTTCTTGACGTGCTCCCGTCTTCGAGTAATCTCCTATATACATTGGAATTCTCCCTAGCAAGCACAAGGAGATAACGAGCAGTGCCCATCACTGATAAATAGAGTATGATTTAGAATTTTTTCATCACTCTTATTTGCAGCCCCTTTCCAATCCTACAATGGAGTTATACATAATCGTAAAAAATTATGTCGATTATGCAAAAACACCTTAACCATGAGAATAACCTAGAGAAATGTGAAATGTGTTACATTTAAATATTCGGGGTATCCTGATTTCTCGTAATGTGGGACGAGTGTACAAAAGGTTGTGACTTTACGATTGTAAAACAATTTCTATGGCTAATATGTCTTGATTTTTATGGACAAACAGGTTGTGACCATCAGAGCTAATGATGGCAGGGACAAATCTCAAGGCAAAAACTCAATACATTTTATGAAGGGAAAACACTACAAAAACCCACAAAACAAAATAGGCAACTGTAGAAGAGGGGGAAGGGTACATATTGAACCGGAATCAAGTGTTTTGTTCATACTCTGTTTTGGAAATCAATAAATTTTTATTGTTTTGTATCAGTGGCACAATATTTGCTCTCGTTCATCATAACATAGTCATATGGTTGTTCGACATATCCGTTTCCGCTTTGATTAGCTTTGCCTGCGGCCATTAAAATTTATTTGTTTCGATTTGAGTTTTACGACACTACGTATGTGTTGCTAAACTAATTTTATGTTCAATCCAGCTACTTAAAGACTTGCCTAGATTTGATTCTTTATTTTAAAATGGATTCTAAGGCATTCTGCATGTGGGAGAGATGTCTTAGACAGGCCGCAAACTGTGGTGTATTTTAAATGTTTCATATCCTTGAGGCTAATTGTTTTTAGTTGGCGTATAATATGCTCACAACGGATTAAAATTAAACAAGTAAGAGCGCGCTAAGTTCGGCCGGGCCGAATCTTATATACCCTCCACCATGGATCGCATCGGTCGAGTTCTTTGCGCAGTATCTCTTTTTAGACAAACAAAGAATAATGAATAAGGACTGTAATGCTATTGGAGCTATATCAAGTTACAGTCCGATTCGGGGCACAAGAAGCAAAATCGGGAGATCGGTTTATATGGGAGCTGTGTCAAGCTATAGATCGATTCAGACCATATTGCACACGTATGTTGATGGCCGTGGGAGAAGCCGTTGTACAAAATTGGTGTCAAATCGGATGAGAATTGCGCTCTCTAGACGCTCAAGAAGCCAAGATCCCAAATCGGTTTATATGGCAGCTATATCAGGTTATGGACCGACTTGGACCATACTTAGCACAGTTGTTGGAAGTAATATCAAACAAATCGGACGAGAATTGCGCCCTCTAGAGGCTCAAGAAGTCAAAACCCAAGATCGGTTTACATGGCATCTATTATCGTGCTGAAACAAAATAGAGAAAGGAATTATTATGCCCTCCACCACAGGATGGGGTATACTAGTTTCGTCATTCTGTTTGTAACGCCTCGAAATATGCGTCTGAGACCCCATAAAGTAAATATATTCTTGATTGTCATGTCATTTTAAGTCGATCTAGACATGGCCGTCCGTCTGTCGGTCGAAAGCACCTTAACTTTCGAAGGAGTAAAGCTAGCCGCTTGAAATTATGCACAAATACTTTTTATTACTGTAGGTCGATTGGGATCGTACATGGGCCAAATCGGTCCATGTTTTGATATGGATGGGTGCATATGGCGAACAATAATATATGCCATATGCACCCAGAGAAATCATTGGTTAAAATTCTATTATAAGAACAAAAAGATAATAATGTCAAAACAATTTCAATTGTTTGAACCACAGTTTGGTTATTTTCATAGTTCAGTTTGTATCTTAACCACGACACAATAAATAGGGTTAAAAGAAGATGCTACATACGTTTATATCAGTTCTATCTATCATTTTCATAATAAATAAATTCATTTGCTTCTGCCAATTGTATCAACAATGTTTTATTTTCTGCAGTAGCAATAAAGAGTTAGCATAAAAACCCTTACTATAGTTTTGCTTATTACCCTCCCGGTATCATTCTTGTTTGAACCATTGAGTGGAGCAGACATTGTCATTTCACTCCGCAAGAATTTTCCTGTAACTGGTAATAGGTCATTGTTTTTGGAAGAAAAATTTAAGTCACTCAAGGATAGCTGCGATAGAGGTACCTATTAGGCGGTTGATGATCTGCGTATGTTTCCAGCGGAGCGGCACATCTAGAGCCCGGAAGTAGGCTTACAATGCAGTCTAAAGACCGAACAGCTGCGGTGGTGGTATAAGGCCGTAGCATGTTGTCTGCTACTGAAACTTCGACTGGTGGAACGGCTATTCCACAGTGCACTAGCCGACAGACGCCTGGTCAGCAGGGGCTTTTGATGAAGACACCTAGTTCGAGTCTCAAGGACAAGGCCGAACCTATCCTATCTTCACATGCCTATAATTTGCCTAGGCCATCGGCCTTGCCCGGTAAACCAACACGCTCTTTAAGAGGTTGGAATAGAAGAAGACGCATCGCTCTCAGGTTTATTGAGAGGCTTGGTACGAATGATCCTAGGACTGTCACTAATAGGGAGAGAGACTCCCAATATTGGACTTGGGAATCCGTTGCACAGGCTACCCCAAAGACTACACGTCTGGATTCGGAGACTGCTCCGCAGTCAGCCAAAAGGCTGCGGGCACCTGGAGGGCATCCCATGCCTAAAAGAACTAGGGCGAACAACAGTAAGATGGGTACTCCTTTGCTAATGTCGCTAGGAACAGTTTGGTGATGGCAGTTATCGACAAGGGAGAAGAACAGGGCTGCATTCCATGGAATACTTGGAGTGGGATAGTCAATGGACTGTCATCAGTATACTCCGATGTCCTTACGGAATTTCCTGGGTCTCCTCCAGTTTGTGACGATGCAGGCTGGTACCGGGGCCGATATAGATGAATTGCCTTCGGCGATCAACGCTCAATTGAAATGTATCGTTGTGCGCTAAAAAAAGATTGATGAGATCTAGTGCAGCACTAGATTTAGTCAAGAAGGAAGATATTCCTTCTCGACCAATGGCGCATGCTTTGATACCAAGGATTCCCTCAGATCCTGAATCGATAATTGGAAACTAAGAGAATGTAATCCCAATCTTTCATCCACCGACTGGAAGATTGGTACATTGGATGAGGATGGTGACCGGAGACATGCAGTTTTCGTGCTAAACTCCGGCTGTCGCAGACCCCAACAAGTCTGAAGGAGTTGTATCCTACGGTTTTAACAAGTTGAAACTCAAGGTTTATAGAAGCTGTGGTGTTGGGGAATCAGGAGACGACTCAGCAGTTGTTGCTGAACACTTGCCTGAGGGACTAACGACCACATTGCTAAAGTCTGACGGATTGCAGGAGACTGAAAATCCCAGTGCCACGATCGAGACTGAAGGGGATGACATCGAAAAGGTACCCGACAAGCCCTGTGCGGGTGTGTCTCAAAGTTGAACTGGGCTCAAAGTGTGCGCCAGCGGGGAAACACGGAACTCAGAAAGTAATTCGACAGCAGCAGTTATTGAAGCATCTAAGGAGAAATCTTCCACACCGCAAGTGTCCAGTGTCCTGAAGAAGAGTGGTTCCATAGCTTTCTCACCTGCCCTTGGATGCGTACGGAAGCTCACCATGACAAGTTCTAACGAATTTTGTGACGATGAACTCCTGGTGGAATAAGAAGACGAGGCTAGCACAACTGTGGTGGAAATTCTGAATGCTGACAATGGTCCGGATTTTCTTCTTCTATCGCTAAGCACTGAAGATTTAGTAGTACCCAGCCTTTTAATAACTAAGTCTCATTACTGGCTGGCTTCCCTATATATGGCACACGATTCAGAGATGCCGCCTTCAAATCATAAGTTACTGGTTAAAGCCGCTTCTCTACACATCGCAATTCCAGATATAGGGAAGTTCGGATGTCAACGAAAGGGGTGAGCTGCTTGTTGAATCTTATATATAAAAATCAATTCGTGTTTGTTTGTTTGTATGTTTGTGTGTTCCTTATAGACTCAAAAACGGCTGAAACGATTTTCGTGAAATTTTCACAGATGGTGCATTATGACCCCGTGGTGAAAATGGAGTACTACATTTTTTGATATCTGAGGGGAGCGGACCCTCCCCCTTACCCTAATTTTCAGAAACCCCAGATCTCGGAGATGGGTGGTGCGATTTAAGCGAAATTTTGTGTGCTCTCATAAAGTACCCTAAAAATTACAAGTAAAAGCGTGCCAAGTTCGGCCGGGCCGAATCTTATATACCCTCCACCATGGATCGCATTTGTCGAGTTCTTTTCCCGCAATCTCTTCTTAGGCAAAACAGGATATAAGAAAAGATTTGCTCTGTTATTAAAGCGATATCAATATATAGTCCGGTTTGGACCACAATTAAATTATATATTGGAGACCTGTGTAAAATGTCAGCCAATTCGAATAAGAATTGCACCCTTTGGGGGCTCAAGAAGTAAAATAGAGAGATCGATTTATATGGGAGCTGTATCGGGCTATAGACCGATTCAGACCATAAAACACACGTATGTTGATGGTCATCAGAGAATCTGTCGTACAAAATTTCAGGCAAATCGGATAATAATTGCGACCTCTAGAGGCTCAAGAAGTGAAGATCCCAGATCGGTTTATATGGCAGCTATATCAGGTTATGGACCGATTTGAACCACAATTGTCACAGTTGTTGGATATTATAACAAAACACGTCGTGCAAAATTTTATTCCAAGCGGATAAGAATTGCGCACTCTAGAGGCTCAAGAAGTCAAGTCCCAAGATCGGTTTATATGGCAGCTATATCAGGTTATGGACCGATTTGAACAATACTTGGCACAGTTGTTGGATATCATAACAAAATACTACGTAGAAAATTTCAGTCAAATCGGATAAGAATTGCGCCCTCTGGAGGCTCATGAAGTCAAGACCCAAGATCGGTTTATATGGCAGCTATATCAGGTTATGGACCGATTTAAATCATACTTAGCACAGTTGTTGGATATTATAACAAAACACGTCGTGCAAAATTTCAATCCAATCGGATAAGAATTGCGCACTCTAGAGGCTCAAGAAGTCAAGACCCAAGATCGGTTTATATGGCAGCTATATCAAAACATGAACCGATATGGCCCATTTACAATACCAACTGACCTATACTAATAAGAAGTGTTTGTGCAAAATTTCAAGCAGCTAGCTTTACTCCTTCGGAAGTTAGTGTGCTTTCGACAGACAGACGGACGGACATGGCTAGATCGACATAAAATGTCGCGACGTTCAAGAATATATATACTTTATGGGGTATCAGACGAATATTTCGAGTAGTTACAAACAGAATGACGAAATTAGCATACCTCCTATCTTATAGTGGAGGGTTTAAATATTTGGTATCCAAATTTCGGATGGGGTACCTAGGGGAGCTGCCCCACCCTAAAACCCACCAAACATATATATTTAGACCAATCAGGACAATATGGGACTCAAATGAAAGGTATTTAGGATAAACAAGTAAAAGCGTGCTAAGTTCGGCCGGGCCGAATCTTATATACCCTCCACCATGGATCGCATTTGTCGAGTCCTTTTTCCGGCATCTCTTCTTAGGCAAAAAAGGATATAAGAAAAGAGTTGCTCTGCTATTAAAACGATATCAAGATATGGTCCGGTTCGGACCACAATTAAATTATATGTTGGAGACCTGTGTAAAATTTCAGCCAATTCGTATAAGAATTGCGCCCATTGGGGCTCACGAAGTAAAATAGAGAGAACGATTTATATGGGAGCTGTATCGGGCTATAGACCGATTCAGACCATAATAAACACGTTTGTTGATGGTCATGAGAGGATCCGTCGTAAAAAATTTCAGGCATATCGGATAATAATTGCGACCTCTAGAGGTCAAGAAGTCAAGATCCCAGATCGGTTTATATGGCAGCTATATCAGGTTATGATCCGATTTGAACCATACTTGGCACAGTTATTAGATATCATAACAAAACATGTCGTGCAAAATTTCATTCTGATCGGGTAAGAATTGCGCACGCTAGAGGCTCAAGAAGTCAAGACCCAAGATCGGTTTATATGGCAGCTATATCAGGTTATGGACCGATTTGAACTATACTTGGCACAGTTGTTGGATATCACAGCAAAACACGTCGTGCAAAATTTCATCCCAATGGCATAAGAATTGCGCGCTCTAGAGGCTCAAGAAGTCAAGACCCAAGATCGGTTTATATGGCAGCTATATCAAAACATGGATCGATATACGCATTTACAATACCAACCGACCTACACTAATAAGAAGTATTTGCGCAAAATTTCAAGCGGCTAGCTTTACTCCTTCGGAAGTTAGCGTGCTTTCGACAGACAGACGGACGGACGGACGGACAGACGGACGGACATGGCTAGATCGACATAAAATGTCGCGACGATCACGAATATATATACTTTATGGGGTCTCAGACGAATATTTCGAGTAGTTACAAACAGAATGACGAAATTAGTATACCCCCCATCTTATGGTGGAGGGTATAAAAAACGTATCTGATATCCAATTGGCGGACCAAGAACTAGGGGAACAACCCTAAGCCCCAAAACACCCCTAAATCGGACATATTTACCGACCGTGGCAATATGGGACTCAAATGAAAGGTATTTGCGAGCAGAATACGAATCTGATATCCAAATGTGGGACCACGTTACTGGGGGTCCACCCCTTTTCCAAAACACCCTCCAAACAGGACTTATTTACTGACCATGGGAATATGGGGCTTAAATAAAAGGTATTTGAATGTAGAATACGAGTCTGATATCCAAATATGGGACAAAGTGTTTGGGGGCCGCCTCTCACCAAAAACACCCCCCAAAGGGGACAAATTACGACCATAGCAAATTGGGGCTCAAATGAAAGGTCTTTGGGAGTCAAGCACGAATTTGATATCAATAATCGGGAAAAGTGTCTATGGGGCCACCCCACCTCCCCACACCATCCAAATAGTAAGTATTTTCTGACTATTGCAATATGAGGCTCAAATAGGAGGTATTTGGGAGTAGAATACGAATTTGATATCCAAATGTAGGACCATGTATTTAGGGCATCACCCCTTCCCCAAAACACCCCCAATGGGAAACATTTTTCGGCCATGCCAAAATGTGGCTCAGATGAAAGGTATTTGAGATTAGAAAACGAATTTGATAACCTATTTTGGGTCCATGTGTTTGGGGGACGCCTCATCCTGTAAACACCTCTTAAGCCAATGTCAACATGGGGTTTAAATAAATGGTATTTGAGAGAAGAGCACGATGCTGATATTTTTTCAGGACCAAGTATCTGGGGCACCACCTCTCCCCCGAAAACACCCCTAAATCAGACATCATGAGAATATCAGGCTGAAATAAAGTATTTTAAGAATGGAGTACACCTTACATCCAAACTTAAATTCGTAGACCAATAAAGATCATGTGGGATTCAGATAAAGGTACTTATATTGTAAAACTGTTAGTAAAGTTAGCATGGTATTTCACTAAAAGATCTTTAATTGTCGAAAGTAAATATTCCAAGGAAACTTTTGTTCCATATAAAGTAAAAGAAGGCGCAGCGGAGCGGGCCCGGGTCAGCTAGTATATTATAAGTTGCAATATGGTGGTTTGAAATAAAGGGGATATACCGATATTTATTACCAGGAACAGGCAGGAGGTACTAGATATTACCTTTGTATCGGAAGATATAAGTGGAAGAATATGCGACTGGGAAGTGTTGGATGACCACAGCTTTTCTGATCATCGTTACATTAGTTTCAGTCTTGGAGAAATTACTGAAGTAGTGGGCCCTCGGCTAAACAGAAGAAAGGCGGATTGGGATAATTTTCGGCACAAATTCTGCACGTCTATCCCTTCTAGACCAGAAAAGGAAGTGGAAACTGTGCAGGATATAGACTAAGCGGTCACGCGGATCACGAAGGCCCTGAATGACTCGGTTGTGTCAGCATGCCCTAGTGCCAAGCCAAGGGGCAAACAGCGACCGCCATGGTGGACCTCGGAGCTAGTTGGTCTAAGGAAGGACTGCAGAAAACTCTTCAACAGAGCAAAAGCCACCAGAGCACCAAACGATTGGGACATCTATGAGGCTGAGTGAAGAAAATATAAGGGGGAGCTGAGAAACGCTCAGAACAAATCCTTTGTAGAATTCTGCAGCTCCGTGGAGGATACATCTGAGGCCTCTTGGTTAAGGAAGATTCTGTCCTCGATACCTATTCCAGTGGGGTATATTCAGAAGTCAGAGAATGTATGGACAATATCTAGTGAGGAAACACTAGAACTACTCGTTAATACCCATTTTCCAGGAAATTCTCCAACGGACAACGTAGCGCCGGAAGATGTTGTCACTGGTATGCATTCGTGGGAAGCTATTAGGGAAATTGTGTCTGAGCCGAAAATTCTTGGGCGATAAGAAGTTTCGACTCCTTAAAGTCTCCAGGCCCTGATGATGTATCACCGGTTGAGTTTCTTGGCATCAGCTCTACCGCAGGAAGGTTTATTAATAACTTACTTACCAAAAGATGCATTACGGCAGGCTTGAGATCTGTCGATCTAAAAAGATGAGTCAGCAGAGGAACAGCTCTAGGAGGTATACTGTCTCCTCTACTTTGGAGTTTAGCAATTAACAATTTATTATTGTCTCTGGAAGAAGAAGGCGTAAAAATAGTTGCGTATGCTGATGAGGTTGCAATTGCGGTAAGGGGAAAGTTTCCCAGCACTCTAAGAGCTATACTTCAGGAAGCTTTACGTGCAACAGTAAAGTGGGCTAAGTATAAATCCGTGCAGGACAGAATTAGTTCTTTTCAGCAGGAGATACAAGTTGCCTACAGTGGAACCTGTTTCCTTGTTTGGAGAGAATGCTCCATTTACAGGAAACGCAAAATACCTGTGTGTTTTGCTGGACAGGAAATTCAACTTCAAGTCTAACATTTTGGAAAGGACAAGAAAGGCCACTCTTGCCCTGTACACCTGCAAGAGAGCCATTGGCAAAAGTTGGTCGTTTAGACCCCGTGTCATGCATTCGGCATATACTGCAGTTGTCAGACCAATAATGTTATATGGTGTTGTGGTTTTGGTGGACGGCGCTTCAAACCGGATTCAAAGGATGGCTTGTTTGTGCATAACAGCCGCACTGAGTACGACACCATCTGATGCACTGAATTTAATGCTACAACTTATGCCTCTGAACATTGTGGCTAGACACATTGCTGCGACCACCACATTGGTCATGTGGCGGCCACGGACACTGTGTTATACTTGATACAATATCCGATGTCCCAGGCAGTGTGGATTACACCCTGCCACAGCCGCTTTTTGATAAAAATTACTGTACCACTTTTCCTGATAGAACCGATTGGAACTACGATATCCCTGGTAATAGAAGTTACATAGACTTACATATGGATGGTTCCAAACTAAACGACCAGGTGGGCTTTGGGGTGTTCTCTAAAGATCTGGAACTGGTCAAATCGAAGAGGTTACCCGACCACTGCAGTGTGTATCAAGCAGAGATCATTGCAATTAAGGAAGTGGTGGAATGGCTAATATATAATGTCATTACGACAATTGTCATAACTATCTTCTCAGACAGCCAGGCAGCCATTAAGTCCCTGGAGAACGTATTTGTGAACACAAAAACTGCCCTCGACTGTCGCAGATCTTTCAACGAGATGGCTGAACAGTTCAATATTCATCTGTTCTGGGTGCCGAGCCATATAGATATGCCAGGGAATTGTAAAGCAGACGAACTTGCGAGACTAGGAACTACCTTACACACTCCAGGGACAATGGAATCTGTGTGTATGATAAAGTAAGTTTTCAGGACCAGGCCCGAAGGGCAATGAATGATAGATGGTCACAAATAGGGGTCTGTGAGCATTCCAAAATTATAAGGCCTCATCTAGACTTGAATTTTAAGGCCTCATCTAGACTTTGCTCTCATTGGCTAGAACAGACGTCTCAGTCATTGTGTCCGTTATGACAGGTCACTAATCGGAAATCTAATCGGAAACAATGCTGTCAGACTGAAGGTTGCCAGCAACGACTTTTGCAGAAGCTGTAGGGACATCAAACAAGAAGAGACAATAGAACACCTTCAGTGTGTGTGTCCCGCACTAGCAGTCAGAAGGAGCTCTTCTTTAGGTTCTCATTTCTTTGAGAATCTGTCTGATTTAGCGGATGTGAACATTCCCAAGTTATTGGGTTTTTTTAAAGCAATCTGGTTGGTTCTACAGTAGGAACTAGAAGGCATATTCCTTCTTCTGTCCCTTTGGTATCACAATGGACGAAAACGGCTAAGTGAGTCTGATGGCAGACTGCCACTTAAACCTTACCTAACCTAACCTAAGGTCATGTTTTGGGGGAAATTGGCTTGTCGAAAGTCAGTAATTTCTTACATCCAAACAATATACAAACATTTTTATACCCTCCACCATAGGATGGGGAATATATATTATTTCGTCATTCTGTTTGAAACTACTCGAACACCTTCAGTGTATATATTTGATCGTCGCGACATTTTATGTCGATCTAGTCCGTCTGTCTGTCGAAAGCACGCTAACTTCCGAAGGAGTAAAGCTAGCCGCTTGAAATTTTGCACAAATACTTCTTATTAGCGTAGGTCGGTTGGTATTGTAAATGGGCCATATCGGTCCATGTTTTGATATAGCTGCCATACAAACCGATCTTAGGTTTTGACTTCTTGAGCCTCTAGAGGGCGCAATTCTTATCCAATTTGAATGAAATTTTGCACAACGTGTTTTGTTGTGATATTCAATAACTGTGCCGAGTATGGTTCAAATCGGTTCATAACCTAATATAGCTGTCATGTAAACCGATCTCGGGTCTTGATTTCTTGAGCTTCTAGAGGCCGCAATTCCTATCAGATTTGCCTGACATTTTGCATGACGTATTTTATTTTCACTTTTAACAACTGTGTCAAATAAGGTTCAAATCGGTTCATAACCTGATATAGCTACCATATAAACCGATCTGGGATCTTGACTTCTTGAGCCTCTAGATGTCGCAATTATTATCCGATTTGCCTGAAATTTTGTACGACGGATTCTTTCATGACCATCAACATACGTGTTTATTATGGTCTGAATCGGTCTGTAGCCCGATACAGCTCCCATTTATATTGATCTCTCTATTTTACTTCTTGAGCCCCCAAACGGCGCAATTCTTATTCGAATTGGCTGACATTTTGCACAGGTCTCTAACATATAATATAATTGTGGTCCAAGCCGGACCATATCTTGATATCGGTATAATAGCATAGCAAATCTTTTCTTATATCCTTTTTTGCCTTAGAAGAGATGCCGGGAAAAGAACTCGACAAATGCGATCCATGGTGGAGGGTATATAAGATTCGGCCCGGCCGAACTTAGCACGCTTTTACTTGCTTTTTCTCATAATTCTTAGGAGTGAGATTTTTATACCCACCACCGTAGGATAGGGGTATATTCATTTTGTGATTCCGTTTGCAACACATCGAAATATACATTTCGATCCTATAAAGTATATATAATCTTGATCAGCGTAAAAATCTAAGACAATCTAGATATGTCCGTCCGTCTGTCTGTTGAAATCACGCTGCAGTCTTTAACAATAGAGATATTGAGCTGAAATTTTGCACAGATTCTTTTTTTTTTTTGTCTATAAGCAGGTTAAGTTCGGAGATGGGCTATATCGGACTATATCTTGATATAGCCCCCATACAGACTGATCCGCCGATTACGGGCCTTAGGTCCATAAAAGCCACATTTGTTATCCGATTTTGCCGAAATTTGGGACGGCGATTTGTGTTAGGCTCCTCGACACCTTTCTGCAGTTCGGCCCAGATCGGTTAAGTCTTGGGTGTAGCTGCTATACAGACCGATATCTCGATTTAAAATCTTGGACCCATAAAATGCACATTCATAATCCGAATTCGCTCAAATTTGACACAGTGACATATATTGGGCTTTTCGACATTCGTGTCGTATATGGTTCAGATCGGTCTATATTTGGATATGGCTACCAAAAAGACAAATATTTTGTTCTGCAAAATTTAACAATGACTTGTACTTATTAGAACACTCAATATCCATGTCGAATTTGGTCCAAACCGGACCATATTTCGATTAAGCTGCTATGGGGGCATAAATTAAGCATTTTTCACCGGATTTTGATGAAAGGTTGTTTATATATATACCCGAGGTGGTGGGTATCCAAAGTTCGTCCCGGCTAAACTTTACGACTTTTTACTTGTTGGAATTTATTTATGTGTCTTGTAATTAAATCCACATTTCTTCGCCAAGTGGTTATAACATATTAAAAAATGTTTTTTTTTTCGGAAGTAAAAAAAAAAAACTTTTTTTCTAAAATTTTTGCAAATATTTTTTAAAAATTTTCTTTAAAAAAATGTTTGTTTAAAAAAGTGACAACGTCTATATAAATGCTCTAAATTATAAATATACGAGCTGACCCAGGCCCGCTCCGCTGCGCCTTCTTTTACTTTATATGGAACAAAAGTTTCCTTGGAATATTTATTTTCGACAATTAAAGATATTTTAGTGAAATATCATGCAACTCGACTAACAATTTTACTATATAAGTGCCTTTATCTGAATCCCACATGATCTATATTGGTCTACGAATTTAAGTTTGGATGTAAGGTGTGCTCCATTCTTAAAATACATCATTTCAGAACGATATTCTCATGATGTCTGATTTACCAGATACTTGGCCCTGAAAAAATATCAGCATCGTGCTCTTCTCTTAAATACCATTTATTTAAAACCCATATTGCCATTGGCTTTATAGCAGTTTACAGGATGAGGCGTTCCCCAAACACATGGCCCCAAAATAGGTTATCAAATTCGTTTTCTAATCTCAAATACCTTCCATTGGAGCCACATATTGGCATGGTCGAAAATTTTTTTTCCTTTGGGGGTGTTTTGGGAGAGGGGTGATGCCCCAAATACAGGGTCCTACATTTGGATATCAAATTCGTATTCTCCTCCCAAATACCTTTATTTAAGCCCCATATTGCGATGGTCACTTAAAAAATGCGTATCAATTCTTGTTATGCTGTTTTTATACCCTCCACCATAAGATGGGGGGTATACTAATTTCGTCATTCTGTTTGTAACTACTCGAAATATTCGTCTGAGACCCCATAGAGTATATATATTCTTGATCGTCGTGACATTTTATGTCGATCTAGCCATGTCCGTCCGTCTGTCCGTCCGTCTGTCCGTCCGTCCGTCCGTCCGTCTGTCTGTCGAAAGCACGCTAACTTCCGAAGGAGTAAAGCTAGCCGCTTGAAATTTTGCACAAATACTTCTTATTAGTGTAGGTCGGTTGGTATTGTAAATGGGCCATATCGGTCCATGTTTTGATATAGCTGCCATATAAACCGATCTTGGGTCTTGACTTCTTGATCCTCTAGAGTGCGCAATTCTTATCCGATTGAAATGAAATTTTGCACGACGTGTTTTGTTATAATACCCAACAACTGCGCCAAGTATAGTTCAAATCGGTTCATAACCTGATATAGCTGCCATATAAACCGATCTTGGGTCTTGACTTCTTGAGCCTCTAGAGTGCGCGATTCTTATCCGATTGGAATGAAATTTCGCGCGACGTGTTTTGTTATTATATCCACCAATTGTGCCAAGTATGGTTCAAATCGGTCCATAACCTGATATAGCTGCCATATAAACCGATCTTGGGTCTTGACTTCTTGAGCCTCTAGAGTGCGCAATTCTTATCCGATTGGAATGAAATTTCGCACGACGTGTTTTGTTATGATATCCAACAACTGCGCCAAGTATAGTTCAAATCGGTCCATAACCTGATATAGCTGCCATATAAACCGATCTTGGGTCTTGACTTCTTGAGCCTCTAGCGTGCGCAATTCTTATCCGATCAGAATGAAATTTTGCACGACGTGTTTTGTTATGATACCCAACAACTGTGCCAAGTATGGTTTAAATTGGTCTATAACCTGATATAGCTGCCATATAAACCGATCTTGGGTCTTGACTTCTTGAGCCTCTAGAGGGCACAATTCTTATCCGATTTGAATGAATTTTTGCACGAAGTATTTTGTTATGATATCCAACAACTGTGCCAAGTATGGTTGAAATCGGTCTATAACCTGATATAGCTGTCATATAAACAGATCTGGGGATTTGACTTCTTGAGCTTTTAGAGGGCGCAATTCCTATCCGATTTGGCTGAAATTTTGCATGACGTATTTTATTTTTACTTTCAACAACTGTGTCAAATAAAGTACAAGTCGGTTCATAACCTGATATGGCTGCCATATAAACCGATCTGGGATCTTGACTTCTTGACCCTTAGAGGTCGCAATTATTATCCGATATGCCTGAAATTTTGTACGACGGATCCTCTCATGACCATCAACAAACGTGTTTATTATGGTCTGAATCGGTCTATAGCCCGATACAGATCCCATATAAATCGTTCTCTCTATTTTACTTCGTGAGCCCCAATGGGCGCAATTCTTATACGAATAGGCTTAAACTTTACACAGGTCTCCAACATATAATTTAATTGTGGTCCGAACCGGACCATATCTTGATATCGTTTTAATAGTAGAGCAACTCTTTTCTTATATCCTTTTTTGCCTAAGAAGAGATGCCGGGAAAAGAACTCGACAAATGCGATCCATGGTGGAGGGTATATAAGATTCGGCCCGGCCGAACTTAGCACGCTTTTACTTGTTTTCTTTTTATACCCTCCATCATTCACTAATTTCGTCATTCCGTTTGTAAAGCATCGAAATATCCATTTGATACCCATCAAAGTATATATATATATATATATATATTTGATCATCTTCACATTCGATTTAGCCATGTCGGTCCGTTCATCTGTCGAAAGCAGGCTAACTTTCGAAGGGATAAAGCTAGGCGCATGAAATTTTGCACAAATACTTCCTATTTGTGTAGGTCAGTTGGGATTGTAAATGGGTCATATTGGTCTATGTTTTGATATAGCTGCCATTTAAACCGATTTTGAATCTTGACCTCTTGAGCCCCTAAACGCCACAATTCTTATCCGAATTGTCTCAAATTTTGTATAAGATATTTTATTATGGTTTGCAACATCTGTGCTAATATTGGTTCAAACCGGTTTATAGCTCCCACATAAACCAATCTCCTAATTTGACTCTTTGAGATTCTAGAGGGCGCAATTCTTGCTATTTGGCTAAACGTTATTTTAACTCCTTCTCCTATGACCTTCCACATACGTGCCAAATATGGTCTGAATGGGTCCATAACATGATATAGCTCCCATATAAACTGATCTCCCGATTTTGATTCGTAAGCCACTGTAGGGCTCAATTCTTATCCAATTTTAGCTGACATTTTGCACAATGGCATCTACTATAGTCTCCAACAGCCAAACCCAGCATGGTCCGAATCGGTTGATAACCTGAAATAGCTCCAATAGCTTTGCTATTTTTATCCATAATCCTATGTTTGCCTATAAAGAGATATCGGGCAAAAAATGACAAATCCATGGTAGTATACCCCCTCCACCATAGGATGGGGGTATACTAATTTCGTCATTCGGTTTGTAACACCTCGAAATATGCGTCTAATGGTGATTTCGATTGTGAAAAAAGTGCAGCATTTTTTCGACATGTTGCACTGAGATCGAAATTTTGTGTTCGATTCTCCAAAAAAGTGTAACCCCACAACCGGGTAAATGTTCGTTTGTAATGGTGTTGCCCACTGAAAGTGAAACAAGTAAAAGCGTGCTAAGTTCGGCCGGGCCGAATCTTATATACCCTCCACCATGGATCGCATTTGTCAAGTTCTTTTCCCGGCATCTCTTCTTAGGCAAAAAAGTATATAAGAAAAGAGTTACTCTGCTATTAAAACGATATCAAGATATGGTCCGGTTCGGACCACAATTAAATTATTATTGGAGGCCTGTGTAAAATTTCAGCCAATTCGTTTAAGAATTGCGCCCATTGGGGCTCACGAAGTAAAATAGAGAGAACGATTTATATGGGATCTGTATCGGGCTATAGACCGATTCAGACCATAATAAACACGTTTGTTGATGGTCATGAGAGGATCCATCGTACAAAATTTCAGGCATATCGGATAATAATTGCGACCTCTAGGGGTCAAGAAGTCAAGATCCCAGATTGGTTTATATGGCAGCTATATCAGGTTATGAACCGATTTGAACCTTATTTGACCCAGTTGTTGAAAGTAAAAATAAAATACGTCATGCAAAATTTCAGCCAAATCGGATAGGAATTGCGCCCTCTAGAAGCTCAAGAAATCAAATCCCCAGATCTGTTTATATGACAGCTATATCAGTTTATGAACCGATTTGAACCATACTTGGCACAGTTGTTGGGTATCATAACGAAATACTTCGTGCAAAAATTCATTCAAATCGGATAAGAATTGTGCCCTCTAGAGGGTCAAGAAGTCAAGACCCAAGATCGGTTTATATGGCAGCTATATCAGGTTATGGACCGATTTGAACCATACTTGGCAGAGTTGTTGGGTATCATAACAAAACACGTCGTGCGAAATTCCATTCCAATCGGATAAGAATTGCGCACTCTAGAGGCTCAAGAAATCAAGACCCAAGATCGGTTTATATGGTAGCTATATCAGGTTATAAACCGATTTGAACCATACTTGGCACTGTTGTTGGATATAATAAGAAAACACGTCGTGCAAAATTTCATTCTGATCGGATAAGAATTGCGCACGCTAGAGGCTCAAGAAGTCAAGACCCAAGATCGGTTTATATGGCAGCTATATCAGGTTATGGTCCGATTTGAACCATACTTGGCACAGTTGTTGGATATCATAGCAAAACACGTCATGCAAAATTTCGTTCCAATAAGAATTGCGCACTCTACAGGCTCAAGAAGTCAAGACCCAAGATCGGTTTATATGGCAGCTATATCAAAACATGGACCGATATGGCCCATTTACAATACCAACCGACCTACACTAATAAGAAGTATTTGTGCAAAATTTCAAGCGGCTAGCTTTACTCCTTCGGAAGTTAGCGTGCTTTCGACAGACAGACGGACGGACGGACGGACGGACGGACATGGCTAGATCGACATAAAATGTCACGACGATCAAGAATATATATACTTTATGAGGTCTCAGACGAATATTTCGAGTAGTTACAAACAGAATGACGAAATTAGTATACCCATCATCTTATGGTGGAGGGTATAAAAATGCTGCATTTTCTACACCGTGGCTAGGCTAGGATGGAGAATGCCGCACTTTAAATCAGCTGCTATCATCTCGTGTGCATGCCACCGTTCAAGCAAATTTTGGTTGAAAAGAAGAAGAAGAAAACAATTTGTAGAATGTTTGGCAAAATATTAAAAAGAAATACATAAAACAAGTAAAAGCGTGCTAAGTTCGGCCGGGCCAAATCTTATATACCCTCCACCGTGGATCGCATTTGTCGAGTTCTTTTCCCGGCATCTCTTCTTAGGCAAAAAAGGATATAAGAAAAGAGTTGCTCTACTATTAAAACGATATCAAGATATGGTCCGGTTCGGACCACAATCAAATTATATGATGGAGACCTGTGTAAAATTTCAGCCAATTCGTATAAGAATTGCGCCCATTGGGGCTCACGAAGTAAAATAGAGAGAACAATTTATATGGGATCTGTATCGGGCTATAGACCGATTCAGACCATAATAAACACGTTTGTTGATGGTCATGAGAGGATCCGTCGTACAAAATTTCAGGCATATCGGATAATAATTGCGACCTCTAAGGGTCAAGAAGTCAAGATCCCAGATCGGTTTATATGGCAGCCATATCAGGTTATGAACCGACTTGTACTTTATTTGACACAGTTGTTGAAAGTAAAAATAAAATACGTCATGCAAAATTTCAGCCAAATCGGATAGGAATTGCGCCCTCTAAAAGCTCAAGAAGTCAAATCCCCAGATCTGTTTATATGACAGCTATATCAGGTTATGGACCGATTTCAACCATACTTGGCACAGTTGTTGGATATCATAACAAAATACTTCGTGCAAAAATTCATTCAAATCGGATAAGAATTGTGCCCTCTAGAGGCTCAAGAAGTCAAGACCCAAGATCGGTTTATATGGCAGCTATATCAGGTTATGAACCGATTTGAACCATACTTGGCACAGTTGTTGGGTATCATATCAAAACACGTCGTGCAAAATTTCATTCTGATCGGATAAGAATTGCGCACGCTAGAGGCTCAAGAAGTCAAGACCCAAGATCGGTTTATATGGCAGCTATATCAGGTTATGGACCGATTTGAACTATACTTGGCGCAGTTGTTGGATATCATAACAAAATACGTCTTGCAAAATTTCATTCCAATCGGATAAGAATTGCGCACTCTAGAGGCTCAAGAAGTCAAGACCCAAGATCGGTTTATATGGCAGCTATATCAGGTTATAAACCGATTTGAACCATACTTGGCACAATTGGTGGATATAATAACAAAACACGTCGCGCGAAATTTCATTCTGATCGGATAAGAATTGCGCACGTTAGAGGCTCAAGAAGTCAAGACCCAAGATCGGTTTATATGGCAGCTATATCAGGTTATGAACTGATTTGAACTATACTTGACGCAGTTGTTGGATATCATAACAAAACACGTCGTGCAAAATTTCATTTCAATCGGATAAGAATTGCGCACTCTAGAGGATCAAGAAGTCAAGACCCAAGATCGGTTTATATGGCAGCTATATCAAAACATGGACCGATATGGCCCATTTACAATACCAACCGACCTACACTAATAAGAAGTATTTGTGCAAAATTTCAAGCGGCTAGCTTTACTCCTTCGGAAGTTAGCGTGCTTTCGACAGACAGACGGACGGACGGACGGACAGACGGACGGACATGGCTAGATCGACATAAAATGTCACGACGATCAAGAATATATATACTTTATGGGGTCTCAGACGAATATTTCGAGTAGTTACAAACAGAATGACGAAATTAGTATACCCCCCATCTTATGGTGGAGGGTATAAAAAGGAAAAAGTAATCGCGTTTTATTTAGCTAACGGCATATTAAATGCATTGCTACATTTTACAGCATTATTTGGTTGAAATTACAATATACGGGCATATTAACATGTTCGATTGAAAATGTAAAAAGTATAAAACTATGAGAGGGATAAGGCAGCATTCCCAAAATGTTGTCCCGTATAAGTGCAACATTAGTGTAACATTTTTTTTCAGAATCGAAATCACCATAAGTCATTTTAAGTCGATCTAGTCATGTCCGTCCGTCCGTCTGTCGAAAGCACACTAACTTTCGAAGGAGTAAAGCTATCTGCTTGAAATTTTGCACAAATACTTCTTATAAGTGTAGGTCGCTTGGGATTATAAATGGGCCAAATCGGCCAATGTTCTGATATAGCTTCCATATAAACCGATTTTGGGTCTTGACTTCCTGAGCTTTAAAAAGGCGCAAATCTTATCCGATTTGACTGTAATTTTGCTCGTGGTGTTTTAGTATCACTCCCACATTTGTGCGAAGTATGGTCCAAATCGGTCTATAATCAGATATAGCTGCCATATAAACCGATCTGGGATCTTGATTTCTTGAGCCTCTAGAGTGCGCAATTCTCACCTGATTTGGCACATATTTTGTACAACAGCTTCTCCCATGGCCTTTAACATATGTGTTCAATATGGTCTGAATCGATCTATACTTCCTCCTCCTCCGTCCTTATTCATTATTTTTTGTTTGATTAAAAAGAGATACTGCGCAAAGAACTCGACAGATGCAATCCATGGTGGAGGGTATATAAGATTCGGTCCGGCCGAGCTTCGCACGCTCTTACTTGTTTGTTATTTTTTCTTTAAACTAATTTTAGAAAAATCGAAGTAAAACAAGTAAAAAGGCGTTAAGTTCGGCCGGGCCGAACTTAGGATACCCACCACCTCGGGTATATATGTAAACCACCTTTCATCGAAATTCGATGAAAATTTCATACGTTCCGATTTGGACCAAATACTAATAAGTACACTAGCTATATCTAAAAATGAACCGATCTGAACTATATACGACACGGATGTCGAAAAGCCAGACATAAGTTACTGTGGCAAATTTCAGTGAAATCGGATTATAAATGCGCCTTTTATGGGGCCAAGACTTTAAATCGAGATATCAGTCTACATGCAGCTATATCCAATTCTGGACCGATTTGGGCTAAGTTGCATAAAAATATCGAAGAGCCTTACACAAAGTACTGTCTAAAATTTAGGCGAAATCGGCCAATAAATGCCTTTTTTATGGGCCCAAAACCTTAAATCGAGAGACCGGTCTATATGGCAGCTATATTCAAATCTGGACCAATCTGGGCAAAATTGAAGAAGGACGTTGAAGAGCCTAACCAAACTCACTGTCTTAAATGTCAGCGACATCGGACAATAAATGCGTCTTTTATGGCCCCAAAACCTAAAACCTAGATATCGGTCTACATGGCAGCTTTATCCAAATCTGGCCCGATCTGTGCGATATTGCAGAAGTATGTCAAGGGGCTTAACTTAACTCACTGTCCCAAATTTCGGCGACATCGGACAATAAATGAGCATTTTATGGGCCCAAAACCATAAATCAAGAAATCGGTCTATATGGCAGCTATATCCAAATCTGAACTGATCTGGGCCAAATTGAAGAAAGATGTCGAAGGGTCTAACACAACTCACTATCTCTCATTTCAATAAAATCGAACAATAAATGTGCCTTTTTGTGGGCCTAAGACCCTAAAGCGGAGGATCGGTCTATATGAGGGCTATATCAAGATATAGTCCGATATAGCCCATCTTCGAAATACCTGCTTATGGACAAAAAAAGAATCTGTGCAAAATTTTAGCTCAATATCTCTATTTTTAAAGACTGTAGCTTGATTTCAACAGACGGACGGACATGTCTAGATTGTCTTAGATTTTTACGCTGATCAAGAATATATATATTTTATAGGGTCGGAAATGGATATTTCGATGTGTTGCAAACGGATTGACAAAATGAATATACCCCCATCCTTCGGTGGTGGGTATAAAAATTATTTATGTTTGTTTGTTTGTTCATATAAACTCAACAACGAGTTTATTTGTTTAAAATGTTCGCAGTGAAGAAAGACACTGTGATGGAAAAACCGGATATGTAGGAGATCGCTTTTCCACTAACACATTGAAAGAGTACATGTCTGCTTTGGGATTGTTAGGGGTAATGCGACGAAAGACACGATCAAAGCATAATGGTGTCTTAAATATAAGGTGTAGCGAATCTGCCATGGACATATGGCATCAAGTGCCTTGGCGTTATCCCAGGGTTTTAGAAGTATAGTAGGAACCAACAAGTAAAAGCGTGCTAAGTTCGGCCGGGCCGAATCTTATATACCCTCCACCATGGATCGCATTTGCCGAGTTCTTCTCCCGGCATCTCTTCTTAGGCAAAAAAGGATATAAGAAAAGATTTGCTCTGCTATTATTATACTATTACATGTTGGAGACCTGTGTAAAATGTCAGCCAATTCGAATAAGAATTGCGCCCTTTGGGGGCTCAAGAAGTAAAATAGAGAGATCGATTTATATGGGAGCTGTATCGGGCTAAAGACCGATTCAGATCTTAATAAACACCTATGTTGATAGTCATGAGAGGATCCGTAGAACATAATTTCAGGCAAATCGGATAATAATTGCGACCTCTAGAGGCTGAAGAAGTCAAGATCCCAGATCGGTTTATATGGCAGCTATATCAGGTTATTAACCGATTTGAACCATACTTGGCACAGTTGTTGGATATCATAACAAAACACTTCGTGCAAAATTTCATTCAAATCGGATAAGAATTGCGCACTCTAGAGGCTCAAGAAGTCAAGACTCAAGATCGGTTTATATGGCAGCTATATAAGGTTATGAACCGATTTGAACCATACTTGGTACAGTTGTTGGATATCATAACAAAACACGTCGTGCAAAATTTCATTCCAATCAGATAAGAATTGCGCACTCTAGAGGCTCAAGAAGTCAAAACCCAAGATCGGTTTATATGGCAGCTATATCAGGTTATGGACCGATTGGAACCATACTTGGCACAACTGTTGGATATCATAACAAAACACGTCGTGCAAAATTTCATTCCAATCAGATAAGAATTGCGCACTCTAGAGGCTCAAGAAGTCAAAACCCAAGATCGGTTTATATGGCAGCTATATCAAAACATGGACCGATATGGCCCATTTACAATACCAACCGACCTACACTAATAAGAAGTATTTGTGCAAAATTTCAGGCGGCTAGCTTTACTCCTTCGGAAGTTAGCGTGCTTTCGACAGACAGACGGACGGACGGACGGACGGACGGACGGACAGACGGACGGACATGGCTAGATCGACATAAAATGTCGCGATGATCAAGAATATATATACTTTATGGGGTCTCAGACGAATATTTCGAGTAGTTACAAACAGAATGACGATATTAGTATACCCCCCATCTTATGGTGGAGGGTATAAAAATTAAAATTTGGATTCAAGTTACAGAAGGCCTTAACCCCAAAAGCACTTAACGGATGTGTAACCTAATAAGAAAATAAAGGGTTCAAATTCGAGATATTTAAGAGCAGTGTACGAATTTGATATAAAAATGTTGACCCAAGTATTTCGAAGAACGCCAATTTATCAAATAAATGTATTTTGGGAGTAAAGTTCGCAATGGCATTGGCCATATAAATTCAAGTATCTTTGCGCCTATATCTCCTTAAAATTATAATAAACAGACTTTTAACCCGATCCTAAAATTTTGGTTTTGATTTAAGTCATTTAGAAGTGAGCACATAACCATTTTAGGCCAAGTATCAGTACGGGTCCCTGAGATTGCCCCAAAAGCCTTCAAGTAGATTGTAGCCTGATAATAACCAATGGATCGTAAATGAAAGGTATGTGAGAGAGGAGTGCGTATTCAATGAGTGGTTTACAATTTTTTTTCAGATTTTTTTTTTCAGATATGAGCAAATATTCTTTGCTGATTTTAAATTAACGGTTTCAGCCAAAAGTTTTAACTTTTAGAGCTTCTAAACAATAACAAACGCATTCCCTACATATTAAAGTACATTTGTGACCATTTCAGAAGTACATTTTTTGTTTAAAAGCATAAATATGATTTTAATAATTATTTTGTCTTAGAAAACTTTGATAACATTGAGTTCTGAAACTGAAACAAGTAAAAGCGTGTAAAGTTCGGCCGGGCCGAATCTTACATACCCTCCAGCATAGATCGCACATGACAAATTCTTTGCCCGGTATCTCCTTTAAGGCAACCAAAGGATAATAGATAAGAGTTGCTATGCTATTGTAGCTATATCAAGTTATGGTCCAAGTGGGACCTTAACTAAATTCAATGTTGGAGACCATAGTAAAAGTAATTGTGTAAAATTTTAGCTAATTCGGATAAGAACTGCGTCCTATTGGGGCTCAAGAAGAAAAATCGGAAGATCGGTTTATACAGGAGCTGTATCAGTTTATACACCGATTCAGACCATATTTGACACGTATGTGGAAGGTAAAAGAAGAAGCCGTTGCAAAAAATTTACACCAAATCGGGTGAGAATTGCGTCCATTAGAGGCTTAAAAATATAATTCGGAGATCGGTTTATATGGGAGCTATATCAGGTAATAGACCGATTTGAACCATATGTGGCACTTTTGTTGGAACAAAACACCTCATGCGAAATTTCAGCCAAATCGGAAAAGAATTTCGCCCTCGAGTGGCTCAAGAAGTCAAGATCCAAGATCGTTTTATATGGGAGCTATATCTGGTTATAAACCGATTTCAACACACTTAGCAAAAGTCATAACAAAACACCTCATGCAAAATTTCAGCCAAATCGGTTAAGTATTGCTACCTCTAGTGGTTCAAAAAGTCAAGATCCAAGATCGGTTTATATGGAAGCTATATGAGTTTATAGATCGATTTGAACCATACTTAGCACAGTTATTGGAAGTCATAATAAAACTCCTAATGATTCAGACAAATCGGATAAGAATTTCGCCCCTTAGTCGCCCCAAAACAAGATCCGGGAGCTATATCAGCTTTAAGGCCGATTTGAACAATACTTTACAGAGCTGTTTAAGTGATACTAAGATCAGTTAAGATCCAAGATCGGTTTATATGGGAGCTATATCATAATATGGACCGATATAACCCATTTACAATCCCAACCGACCTACACTAATAAGAAGTATTTGTGCAAAATTTCAATTTAATCCTTCGAAAGATAATGTGCTTTCGAGAGACGGACATGGTTTAAAAATGTCATAACGATCCGGAATATATGTATTTTATGGGATCTAAGACGAATATTACCAGGTGTTGCAAACGTAATGATAAAAATAATATGCCCCCTCCTTTGGTGGAGGGTATAAAAATTAAAAGACAACGTGATATATACAACTGCTTAAAGTATTTATGACATTTCACCTTCAGAAAATCTTCGCCGTTTTTGTTGCTTTCCCAATTCCAGCAGACAATGTGTTGTTACCCCAAAATTTTTGTTAATTTTATGACCATTTTTTATACGCAACACCGAAGGATGGGGGCATATTCATTTTTTCATTCCATTTGCAACACATCGAAATATCCATTTCCGATCCTATAAAGTGTATATATTCTTGATCACAGTAAAAATCTAAGACGATCTAGACATGTTTGGCCGTCTGTCCATCTTTCTGTTGAAATCACGCTACAGTCTTCAAAAATAGATATATTGAGATGAAACTTTGCACAGATTCTTTTTTTGTCCATAAGCAGGTTAAGTTCGAAGATGGGCTATATCTTGATATAGCCCCCATATAGACCGAT
Organism: Stomoxys calcitrans; assembly: GCF_963082655.1. NCBI lineage: Eukaryota > Metazoa > Arthropoda > Insecta > Diptera > Muscidae > Stomoxys > Stomoxys calcitrans. The sequence goes on from NC_081552.1 coordinate 102,931,111, forward strand.
CCGACGATTTAGGGTCTTAGGCCAATAAAAGCCACATTTATCATCCGATTTTGCTGAAATTTGGGACAAAGAGTTGTGTTAGCCCCTTTGACATCCTTCGTCAATTTAGGCCAGATCGGTCCAGATTTGGATATAGCTGCCACATAGACGGATCCGCCGATTTAGGGTCTTAGGCCCGTAGAAGCCACGTTTATTATCCGATATTTCTGAATTTTGGAACAGTAAGTTGTGTTAGGCCCTTCGAAATCTTTCTTCAATTTGGCCCTTATCGGATCAGATTTGGATATAGCTGCTATATAGACCGATCCCTCGATTTAAGGTTTAAGGCCCATTAAAGGCGCATTTATTGTCCGATTTCGCTGAAATTTGGGACAGTGAGTTGTGTTAGGCCCTTCGATATCCTTCGTTAATTTGGGTCAGATCGGTACAGATTTAGATATAGCTGCCACATAGACGGATCCGCCGATTTAGGGTCTTAGGCCCGTAGAAGCCACGTTTATTATCCGATTTTGCTGAAATTTGGGACAGTGAGTTGTATTAGGCTCTTCGACATCTTTCTTCAATTTGGCCCTTATCGGATCAGATTTGGATATAGCTGCTATATAGACCGATCCCTCGATTTAAGGTTTAAGGCCCATAAAAGTCGCATTTATTGTCCGATGTCGCCGAAATTTGGGACAGTGAGTTGCGTTAGGCCCTTCGATATCCTCCGTTAATTTGGCTCAGATCGGTACAGATTTAGATAAAAGCCACATTTATTATCCGATTTTGCTAAAATTTGGGACAGTGAGTTGTGTTAGATCCTTTGACATACTTCTTCAATTTGGCCCAGATCGGTCCAGATTTCGATGTAGCTGCCATATAGACCGATCCTCCGATTTAGGGTCTTAGGCCCGAAAAAGCCACATTTATTATTCGATATTTCTGAATTTAGGAACAGTAAGTTGTGTTAGGCCCACCGATATCCTTCGTAAATTTGGCCCAGATCCGTCCAGATTTGGATATAGCTACCATACAGACCGATCCTCTGATTTAGGATCATAGGCCCATAAAAGCCACATTTATTATCTGATTTCGCTGAAATTTGGGACAGTGAGTTGTGTTAGACACTTGGACATCCTTCTTCAATTTGGCCCAGATCGGTCCAGATTTGGATATAGCTGCCATATAGACCGATCCTCCGATTAAGGGTCTTAGGCCCGTAGAAGCCACGTTTATTATCCGATATTTCTGAATTTTGGAACAGTAAGTTGTGTTAGGCCCTTCGACATCTTTCTTCAATTTGGCCCTTATCGGATCAGATTTGGATATAGCTGCTATATAGACCGATCCCTCGATTTAAGGTTTAAGGCCCATTAAAGGCGCATTTATTGTCCGATGTCGCTGAAATTTGGGACAGTGAGTTGTGTTAGGCCCTTCGATATCCTTCGTTAATTTGGGTCAGATCGGTACAGATTTAGATAAAGCTGCTATATAGACCGATCCTCCGATTTAGGGTCTTAGGCCCATAAAAGCCACATATATTATCCGATTTTGCTAAAATTTGGGACAGTGAGTTGTGTTAGACCCTTGGACATCCTTCTTCAATTTGGCCCAGATCGGTCCAGATTTGGATATAGCTGCCATATAGACCGATCCTCCGATTAAGGGTCTTAGGCCCGTAAAAGCCACATTTATTATCCGATTTTGCTGAAATTTGAGACAGTGTGTTGTGTTAGGCCCTTCGGGAGTAGACCACGTATCTGATTTCAACATTAGGGACCAACTGTCTAGGGAACGTTGCAAAACCACAACAACCCCCAAATAGGACGTAGTTGCTCACGAAGACAATTTGGGTCTTAAAGAGAGTGGAACTCGATATTCATAGTTTATAGGGCCCATACGCCAACAAGGGGTTTAAGTGAATGGAATTTGAGATTAGAAAACAAATTTGAAATCCAACTTTGAGGCCAATGGCAATATGGCGTTCAGATAAATGATATATAGATATATGAGAATAGAGCTCATTGCTGATATATTTTCCGGGCTTAGTGCTTGGGGGACCACACCATTCCCCAAAACACCCCTAAATCGGGCATATTTACCGACCAAGTCAATGTGGAACTTAAATAAAAGGTATTGGGCGGTAGAGCAAGAATTGATACCATTTTTCGATACCATTTTTCGGGGGTCTACCCCTTTCTCAAAATACCCCACAAAAAGCAATTTTTACTGACCATCGCAATATGCGGCTCAAATTAGGGTATTTGGGAGTAGAATACGAATTTGATATCCAGGTGTAGGACCATGAATTTAGGGCATCACCTCTAACCCAAAACACCCCCCAAAGGGTAACAAATTTTCGACCATGCCAATATATGGCTCAAATGAAAGGTATTTGAGATTAGAAATCGAATTTGATAATCTATTTTGGGGTCATGTGTTTGGGGATGCCTCATCGTGTAAACTCCCCTAAACCAATGGCAATATGGGGTTTAAGTAAATAGTGTTTCGTGTAAACTCCCCTAAACCAATGGCAATATGGGGTTTAAATAAATAGTGTTTGAAAGAAGACCACGATGCTGATATTTTTTCATGGCTAAGTATCTGGGGGACCACCTCACCCCCGAAAACACCCCTAAATCGAATATCAAGAGAATATCGGGCTGAAATAAAGTATTTTAAGAATGGAGTTCACTTTACATCCAAACTTTAATTGGTTTATGAAAAGATTATATGGGATTCAGATAAAGGCACTTATATTTTTAAACTGTTAGTCAAACGATATGCTATTTTCGTAGCATGGTATTTCACTAAAGCTCTTTAATTGTCGAAAATAAATATTTATAAGGAAATTTTGTACCATAGAAAGTAAAAGAAGGCGCAGCGAAGCGGGCCCGTGTCAGCTAATTGTAAATAAAAAGGCATGGAATTATTTAATCCAATTTTTGGTTGGACAGCTAATTCGGGACACGTTATGTTTTTCATGTATTAAGAAAAAATGGGTATGATTTGTTTATCTTCAATTAGTTTTTCGGGTTGTTATTAAGGCTCCGTAAACTCTAAAAACTATTTGGGTATCCCTTAGATGTAAGTACTGCTCTTCAACTTGCAAACTTTTTTATCGAACCTGGGTTTAACCAAAATTCTTATACATTTTGGAATAACTCATCCGAATTTCAACTTGTTGTCTCCAAAGCTTCCGAGAGTGTCTTAATGAGTTTGAGTAAGGTCATCTGAGGAGATCAGATCGATAAATCTATGTTGTTATTAAAAGAACAAGGGTTTAACGCTCCTGGATGAATGAAGTTAGCATGTTGTGAACCACCAATGCGTTCATTGCATTTTTCGTTACATCTCTATAGAAAAGGTGATCCATTCTTTGAGTTTTTATACCCTCCACCATAAGATGGGGGGTATACTAATTTCGTCATTCTGTTTGTAACTACTCGAAATATTCGTCTGAGACCCCATAAAGTATATATATTCTTGATCGTCGTGACATTTTATGTCGATCTAGGCATGTCCGTCAGTCTGTCCGTCCATCCGTCCGTCCGTCCGTCTGTCCGTCTGTCTGTCGAAAGCACGCTAACTTCCGAAGGAGTAAAGCTAGCCTCTTGAAATTTTGCACAAATACTTCTTATTAGTGTAGATCGGTTGGTATTGTAAATGGGCCATATCGGTCCATGTTTTGATATAGCTGCCATATAAACCGATCTTGGGTCTTGACTTCTTGAGCCTCTAGAGTGCGCAATTCTTATCCGATCAGAATGAAATTTTGCACAACGTGTTTTGTTATGATATCCAACAACTGTGCCAAGTATGGTTCAAATCGGTTCATAACCTGATATAGCTGCCATATAAACCGATCTTGGGTCTTGACTTCTTGAGCCTCTAGAGTGCGCAATTCTTATCCGATTGAAATAAAATTTTGCACGACGTGTTTTCTTATTATATCCAACAACAGTGCCAAGTATGGTTCAAATCGGTCCATAACCTGATATAGCTGCCATATAAACCGATCTTGGGTCTTGATTTCTTGACCCTCTAGAGGCCACAATTCTTATCCGATTGGAATGAAATTTTGCACGACGTGTTTTGTTATGATACCCAACAACTGTGCCAAGTATGGTTCAAATCGGTCCATAACCTGATATAGCTACCATATAAACCGATCTTGGGTCTTGACTTCTTGACCCTCTAAAGGGCACAATTCTTATCCGATTTGAATGAGTTTTTGCACGAAGTATTTCGTTATGATATCCAACAACTGTTCATAACCTGATATAGCTGTCATATAAACAGATCTGGGGATTTGATTTCTTGAGCTTCTAGAGGGCGCAATTTCTATCCGATTTGGCTAACATTTTGCATGACGTATTTTATTTTTACTTTCAACAACTGTGTCATATAAGGTTCAAATCGGTTCATAACCTGATATAGCTGTCATATAAACCGATCTGGGATCTTGACTTCTTGACCCCTAGAGGTCGCAATTATTATCCGATATGCCTGAAATTTTGTACGATGGATCCTCTCATGACCATCAACATTATTATGGTCTGAATCGGTCTATAGCCCGATACAGCTCCCATATAAATCGTTCTCTCTATTTTACTTCGTGAGCCCCAATGGGCGTAATTCTTATACGAATTGGCTGAAATTTTACACAGGTCTCCAACATATAATTTAATTGTGGTCCGTACCGGACCATATCTTGATATCGTTTTAATAGCAGAGCAACTGTTTTCTTATATCCTTTTTTGCCTAAGAAGAGATGCCGGGAAAAGAACTCGACAAATGCGATCCATGGTGGAGGGTATATAAGATTCGGCCCGGCCGAACTTAGCACGCTTTTACTTGTTTTACGTTAGGTTAGGTAAGATGAGAAAGAACCCTAAAAACATTATGTTACCTCCGTCGGGGTTTAGCCTTTAAAATATACTGAGGGTCAAGTTTTCTGTTTGGAGGACGTCGTATGAATTTTTAACCATGAAAGTAAAAAAAAAACATTACCCTCAGTATTTTTCAAAGGCCATAAATCCTGATGGAGGCAGCATAATGGGTATGGGGTGTTTTTTCTTGGTATGGTGTGGTTCCTAAAAATAAAAATACTCAAATAATGGATCACCAATTTCACAGAGATGTAAAGGAAAATGCAATGAAAGAAGCTCAAAGCTGCCGTCCCAATGGGCAGCAACGGTGTGCTTCCTCCGAGGGCATTGAAATTCTAACCCCATGTGAGCCAGGTATCTACAAGGCAATCTAAAAACAAATAAAAGCGTGCTAAGTTTGGCCGGACCGAATCTTGGGAATCCACTACCATGGATTCTGCTAAACTATGGGAGCGATGTCTGGTTATAGACCGATTTGGACAGTACTATGTGCAAAATTTTTGCCAAATCGGACAAAAATTGCGGATTACAGGTGCTCAAGAAGTCAAATTGGGAGATCGGTTTATATGGGAGTTGTTGTTGTTGTTGTACAAAATTTCAGACAAATCGGACGAAAATTTAGACAACCAGGGGCTCAAGAAATCAAACCGGGAGATCGGTTTATATAAGGTTATAGACCGATTCGGACCGAACTTGCCACACTTGTTGGAAGTAATAACAGAAAAGTATTTGCAAAATTACAGCCAATTCTGATGAAAATTGCGACTTCCAGGAGCTCAAGAAGTCAAATCGGGAGATCGGTTTACATGGGAGCTATATCAGGTTACAAACCAATTTGGACCGTATTGGCACAGTTGTTGGAAGTCATAACAGAACACCATCTGCATAATTTCAGCCAAATCGGATGAAAACTGTGACTTCCAGGGGCTTAAGAACTCAAATCGGGAGATCGGTTTATATGGAAGCTATATCCAAATCTGAGCCGATATAGCCCATTGCCAATCCCCAACGACCTACATCAATATTAAGTATCTGTGCAAAATTTCAAGCGGCTAGATTTACGCGTTCGACCGCTATCGTGATTTCGACAAACGGACGGACGAACGGACATGGCTAGTTCGGCTCAGAATATCGAGATGATCAAGAATATTTTTATTTTACTAGCTGAACCGGGCCCGCTCCGCAGCGCTTCTTCTTACTTTATATGGAACAAATTTATCCTTTGAATATTTATTTTCGACAATTCAAGAGCTTTAAGTGAAAATCATGCTACGAAAATTGTAAATGTTTATCGCTTGAATAATAGTAGAACAATATAAATGCCGTAACCTAATCCCATATGACCTTTGTTGGTCTATGAATTCGCTCGAAGGGTTTTAGTTTGAATTTTAGATGTACTCCACTTTTAAAATCCGATTAGTGTTCGATTTAAGAGTGTTTTCGGTGGTGATGTGGTCCCTCAGGCACATAGCTCTGAAAAAAGTATAAGCATAGTGCTCTACCCTCAAATACCATTTATTTAAACTTGATATTGCCATTGGATTAAGGAAATTTAATGGGATGAGGAGTCCCCAAATTGGTTACCAAATTCGTTTTCTAAGCCCAATACCTTTCATTTGAGCCACATATGGCCGATAAATTTGTACTTTATGGGGAAGGGGCGGTGCCCCAAATACATGGTATCACATTTCTATATCATATCCGTATTCTGCTCCCAAATATCTTTGTTTGAGCCCCATAGTAAATAATTGCTGTTTGTGTGTGTTTTGGAAAAGGGGTAGACCTCCAAAAAAGTGGTTCCGAAAGTGGGTATCAATTTTGTGTTCTACTCCCTAATATCTTTCATTTGAGCCCCACATTGACATGGTCGGCAAATATGTTCGATTTAGGAAGCGGTGTGGTTCGCCGAACACTTAGCCCTAAAAATAAATCATCATCGTGCTCTACTTTCAAATATCATTTATTTGAACCCCATATTGCCATTGGCCTCAAAATTGTATATCAAATTCGTTTTCTAATCTTAATACCTTTCATTTAAATCCCTCATTGGAAAAGTCTGCAAATATGTCCAGTTTGGGATATGGGCCCTAAAAACCAAATGCGTATTATTTGGGGGTTGTTATGGGGATGGGACGTCCCATAGACAGTTGGTCCCGAATGTTGAAATCACATTCGTGGTCTACTCCCAAATACCTTTCATATGAGCCCCATATCCATATTCGGCAAACATGTCCGGTTTGGGGGGTGTTTTTAGGGGGATGGGGCGGCCACTCAGTGACCCTGAATACATATCTCAGATTCGTGTTATACTATAACACACCTCTTTTTATAGCCCCATATTGCAGTCATCAGCACATACGTCCTATTTCGGTGGTGGTAATGGTGGTGGGTTGGCCCCATAGAAAATTTTACCGAATATTGACATCAGATTCGTGCTTTATTCCCAAAGACCTTTCATTAGAGACCAAAATTGCTATCGTCGTAAATTTGTCCTCTTGGGGGGGTGTTTTTGGGGAGGTGCGGCCTTCCAAACACTTGGTCCCACATTTGGATTTCAGATTCGTATTCTACTCTCAAGTACCTATAACATGAGCCCCATATTGTCATGTTAAGGGGAAGGGGTAGACCCTCAGAATTAAGATTAAGATATCAGATTCGTATTCTACTTGTCAATACCTTTCATTTGAGTCCCATTGTGCCATGGTCGGTAAATATGTCCGATTTAGGGGTGATTTGGGGGTTGGGGTGATCCCCCTAACACTTGGTCCGACAATTGAATATCAGATCCGTTTTCTTTTTTAAATATCTTTCATTTGGGTCCATATTGTCGTGATTAGTCTAAATATATATTTGGTAGGATTTAGGGTGGGGCGGTCCTCCTAGGTATCCCATCCCAAATTTGGGTAACAAATTGTTACTTTTATGGTACAATATGAGAGCACACAAAATTTCGCTTAAATTGCACCACCCATCACCGCGATCTCGAGTTTCTGAATATTATGGTAAGGGGGAGCGTCCGCCCCCCCCCCCCCCCCCTTTAGGTATCAAAAAATTTTGTATCCTATTTTCACCACGGGGACATTATGCAATATCAATGATAATTTCATGAAAATCGGTTCAGCCGTTTTACTACCCTCCACCATAAGATTTCGTCATAATTTCGTCATTCTGTTTGTTACTACTCGAAATATTCATCTGACACCCCATCTTCTTCTTATATATTGGGTTGCCCAAAAAGTAATTGCGGATTTTTCAAATAGTCGGCGTTGACAAATTTTTTCACAGCTTGTGACTCTGTAATTGCATTCTTTCTTCTGTCAGTTATCAGCTGTAACTTTTAGCTTGCTTCAGAAAAAAGTGTAACAAAAGTATATTTGATTAAAGTTCATTTTAAGTTTTATTAAAAATGCATTTACTTTCTTTTAAAAAATCCGCAATAACAAGTAAAAGCGTGCTAAGTTCGGCCGGGCCGAATCTTATATACCCTCCACCATGGATCGCATTTGTCGAGCTCTTGCCACGATATCTCTATTTAGGCAAACAAAAGATAAAAGAAATAAGAAATAAGAAAATTATTGGAACAATATCAAGTTATGGTTCATTACAGACTATAATTGAACTGAAAATTGGGGACCATAGTAGTAGTCATTGTGTAAAATTTCAGACAAATCGGATAGGAATTGCTCCCAGTAGAGGCTCACGATGTCAAGACCCTAGATCGGTTTATATGGCAGCTATATCGGGTTATGGACCGATTTGAACTATTCTTAACACAGTTGTTGAAAGTCATAATAAAACACCTCATGCAAAATATCAGCCAAATCGGATAAGAATTGTGCCCTCTAGCGGCTCATGAATTCAAGACCCTAGATCGGTTTATATGGCAGCTATATCGGGTTATGGACCGATTTGAACTATTCTTAACACAGTTGTTGAAAGTCATAATAAAACACCTCATGCAAAATATCAGCCAAATCGGATAAGAATTGTGCCCTCTAGCGGCTCAAGAATTCAAGATCCCAGATCGGTTTATATGGCAGCTATATGAAAACGTTGACCGATATAGCCCACTTTTCAATCCCAACCGACCTATACTAATAAGAAGTAAATTTCAAGCGGCTGGCTTTAATCCTTCGAAAGTTAGCGTGCTTTCGACAGACAGACGGACGGACATGGCTAGTTCGACTTAAAATGTCATGACGATCAAGAATGTATATACTTTATGGGGTCTTAGACTAATACTTCGAGGAGTGACAAACAGAATGACGAAATTGGTATACCCCCATCCTATGGTGGAGGGTATAAAAATCAATTTCTATTTGTTTGTAGGTTTGTTTGTTTGTTTGTGTGTTTCTTATAGACTAAGAAACGGCTGAACCGATTTTCTTGAAATTTTCACAGATGGTGCATAATGATCCCGAGGTAACAATAGGGTCCTACATTTTTTGATATCCGAAGGAGGGGCGGAGCCTCCCCCTTACCACAATTTTCAGAAGCGCCAGATCTCGGAGATGGGTGATGCTATTTAAGCGAAATTTTGTGTGCTCTCATATAGTACCCTAAAAATAAAAATTTGGTGTCCAAATTTCGTATGGGGTACCTAGGGGGGCTGCCCCACCCTAAAACCTACCAAACATATATTTAGACCAATCACGACAATATGGGACTCAAATGAAAGGTATTTAGGATAAGAAATCGTATCTGATATAAAATTGTCGGACTAAGTGTAAGGAGGACCACCCCAACCCCGAGAACACCCCTAAATCGGATATATTTACCGACCATAGCAATATGCGCCTTAAATAAAAGGTATTTGAATGTAGAATACGAATCTGATATCCAAATATGGGACCAAGTGTTTTGGGAGGCCAAATTTACGACCATAGCAAAATGGAGCTCAAATAAAAGGTCTTTGGGAGTAAAGCACGAATGTGATATCAATATTCGGGAAAAGTGTATATCTATGAACACGAATCCGATATATTTTTTCAAGGCCAACTCACTAAGTGGTCGCCCATCCTCAAAACACCCCCAAGCCGGTCATATTTGGCGACTATGGAAATATGGGCCTCAAATTAAAGGTATTTGGGTCTAGACCACATATTTGATATCAACATGGGCCTCAAATTAAAGGTATTTGGGACTAGATCACATATTTGATATCAACATTAGGGACCAATTGTCTAGGGGACGTTCCACCACCATAACAACCCCCAAGTAGGACGTATTTACCCACCAAGAAAATTTGGGTCTTAAAGAGAGTTTTACAGTTGTTAGGGGCAATACACCAATCCGGACATATTTGCTGAATTTTGCAAAAAGGAGTTTAAACGAGATTAGAAAACGAATTTGATATCCAACGTTGAGACCAATAGCAATATGGGGCTCAAATAAATGATATATAGTTATATGAGATTAGAGCACGTTGCTGATATATTTTCCGGGCTTAGTGTTTGGGGGACCACTCTAATCCCCAAAACACCCCTAAATCGGGCATATTTACCGACCATGTCAATGTGGAGCTTAAATGAAAGGTATTGGGCGGTAGAGCAAGAATTGATACCCACTTTTGTGACCAATTTTGGGGGTCTACCCCTTTCCCAAAATACCCCACAAACAGCACTTTTTTACTGACCATCGCAATGTGGGGCTCAAATAAAGGTATTTGGGAGTAGAATACGAATTTGATATCCAAATGTAGGACCATGTATTTAGGGCATCACCCCTTCCCCAAAACACCTCCAAAGTGTAAAAATTTTTCGACCATGCCAATATGTAACTGAAATGAAAGGTATTTGAGATTAGAAAAATAGAAAATGGAGACTTGTGTTAGGGGGACGCCTCATCCCGTAAACTCCTCTAAACTAATGGCAATAAGGGGTTTTAATAAATGGTATTTGAACGAAGAGCACGATGCTGATATTTTTTCAGGACCAATTGTCTGTGGGACCATTTCACCCCCGAAAACACCCCTAAATGAGATATCATGAGAATATCGGGCTGAAATAAAGAATTTTAAGAATAGAGCATATCTTAGATCCGAACTTAAATTCGTAGACCAATAAAGATCGTGTGGGATTCAGATAAAGGCACTTATATTGTTAAACTGTTAGTCAAGCGATATACTATTTTCGTAGCTTGTTATTTCACTTAAATCTCTTTAATTGTCGAAAATAAATATTGCAAGGAAACTTTCGTTCCATATAAAGTAAAAGAAGGCGCAGCGGAGCGGGCCCGGGTCAGCTAATAAAGTACATATATTCTTAATGGTCGTTAAAGTTTATGTCGATCTAGTGATATCCGTCCGTCTGTCCGTCCGTCCGTCCGTCTGTCTGTCGAAAGCACGCTAACTTGAAATTTTGCTTGACATTTTGCATAAATACTTCTTAGTAGTTTAGGTCGATTGTTATTGTAAATGGGCCATATCGGTCGATGTTTTGATATAGTTGCTATATAAACCGATCTTGGGTCATGACTTCTTGAGCCTATAGAGGGAGCAATTTTTATCCAATTGGAATGAAATTTTGCACGACGTGTTTTGTTTTGATATGCAACAACTGTGCAAAGTATGATTCAAATCGGTCTATAACCTGATATAGCTGCCATATAAACCGGTCTTGGGTTTCGATTTCTTGAGCCTCTAGAGGGCGCAATTTTTATCCCATTGGAATGAAAATTTGCCCGAAGTGTTTTGCTATGACTTCCAATAACTGTGTTAAGTTAGGTTCAATTCGGTCAATAACCTGATATAGCTGCTATATAAGCAGATCTTGAACCTTGACTTCTTAATCCACTAGAAGGCGCAATTCTTATCCAATTTGAATGAAATTTTGGACGAAAAGTATGGCTCATCTGCCAAGTATGGTTCATATCGGTCCATAGTCTGACATAGCTGTCATATAAAGCGATCTCCGGACTTGACTTCTTGAGCTTCTAGAGGGCGCAATCTTGCATTACGTATTTTTATTATGACTTTCAATAACTGTGCTAAATAAGATTCAAATCGGTCCGTAACTTGATATGGCTGCCACATAAACCGATCTAGGATCTTGACTTCTTGAGCCTCTAAAGGTCGCAATTATTATCCGATTTGCCTGAAATTTTGTACGACGTATCCTCTCATGACCATCAACATATGTGGTTTGAAACGGTCTATAGCCTCATACAGCTTCCATATAAATCGATCTCTCTATTTTACTTCCTAAGCGCCCAAAGGGAGCAATTATTATTCGAATTGCCCGACATTTTACGCAGGTCTCCAAAATATCATTTAATTGTGGTCCGAACCGGACCATATCTTAATATCACTCTAATAGCAAGGCAAATCTTTTCTTTTATCCTTTTCTTGCCTAAGAATAGATGCCTGGAAAAGAAAACGACAAATAAGATCCATGGTGGAGGGTATATAAGATTAGGCCCGGCCCAACATAGGACGCATTTACTTGTTGAGTCTATAAGGGACACACAAACAAACAATCAAACAAGCCGACAAACAAGCACAAATTGATTTTTATATATAAGATGGTGTCCTAGATCAATATTACGAGGTGTTACAAACGGAATGACTAGATTAGTATAACCCCATCCTATGGTGGTGGGTATAAAATGACACACGGGTGAAGGATTACTTGGTAAGCACGGAGAAGAAACTCCTTAAGAGCAGGATCGCAGAAGCATTCCAGAATGTGCTAGATGATTTCTTCTTCGAAGAGCAATTATGACTAATTGAAACCAGCCTTAAGCAATGGTCGAACTGAGATCAAGGAAACAGAGGCTGGAGGAATGACATGAAGTTTCTTTTCCATCTCACTCGTGTGTTCCGTCACCTCACTAAGAGGCGTAAGATCTCTTTTGTAAAGTTTAAGCAGATCCAAAATATCTGCAATACAAGCCGGATCTCTCGTACCATTCTTACTCTTCCTGCGGTTATTCTGATGCCTGAAACCCGGAACTGGTTGCGTAAAATCTGTTCATTAATTTCTCGCCCAGGGGCTGATTATTAGATGAGTTGTCAATTGTTCCGCACTGAGGATATTGAAGAACTACCTGTAGCTCTGAATGGCAACCCAAAAGCTCTCAAATACTTGAAGATCCACTAGGAAAACTAGTGCTGCGAGCGTGCGATCAAAGATATACAACTTATATAACTTTTGCCGGAACAAGGACAACCTCCTACCAAAATTCATCATTTCCAATGACAACGTGACTACTTTAGTTCCTAGTGTGTTTGATGATCCTATGATATGTTACATATATGTGGCTCTTAAGCTAGTGTTCAATTATATAAGTGCTTTTAGTGACTTCTAAAAAAGGAGGCCACCGTAGCGCAGAGATTGGCATGTCCGGCTATGACGCTGAATGCCTAGGTTTAAAACCTGGCCATACCATCAAAAATGGCAACATTTGTAAGTTACTATGCCATGTGAAAACTTCTCTGCAAAGAGGTGTCGCACTGGGGCACACCGTTCGGAATCGGCTATAAAAAGGAGGCCCCTTATCATTGAGCTTAAACTTGAATCGGACTGCACTCGTTGATATGGGCGTAGTTTGCCCCTGTTCCTTAGTGGAATGTTAATGTGCAAAAATTTGCAACAAAAATTTTAAATTCTAAAATTGCCCAAAATGTTGTAAGAAAAATTTTAAAATAATTTTTTACGTGAGGTTTTTTTATGGAATCACCCTCTATGTAAGATTTTATATAATCTTATGTAAAATCACATCCAAATAAGATACAGGGATAAGAGGCTGTAAAAAGTCATCACCCTAAAATGTATATTCTTTTTATACCAACCATTCCGTTTGTAACACCTCGAAACATGGATGTAGGGCCCCATAAAGTATATATATTCTTGATTGTCTCGACATTCTGATTCGAAATAGCCATGCCCGTCTGTCTGTCGAAATTACGATAGCAGTCTAACGCATAAAGCTAGCCGCTTAAAATGTTGCACAAATACTTAATATTGATGTAGGTCATTGGGGATTGCAAATGGGCCATATCAGTTCAGATTTGGATATAGCTCCCATATAAACCGACCTGCAAATGGAGCGTAATTAACACTTAAGTACGCTCCCTTCGACTCAGCGCAACATACTGATCTTTGCCCAGTCAAAAAAGGAAAATTGGTTGTGTGAGAATGTGTCTATACCAGTAGCAAGCACACAATCGCAATTATTGGCAAGCTCATGGGCTTGTTTGTGATTATTTTCTTGTGTGCTTACATTGTAATGTGCAATAGTGTGAGCATTTTGGCCCATCACTGGTCACTTTGGTACGCCAAATACTCACTCTTTCCTTTAACCGTAGGCGAAGTTGCTAAAAAGGTTTACAATATTCAAAATTAGTTGCGATCAATAGTGCTAGGGTTATGCCTAACTTTGGATACGTCGAAGCGAAATGTTACACAGTTACAATAAAAGAAAAACTTTATAACGTGTACAGGGCAGCTGACATGAAGTGTTATTAATGCACTTTTTTTGGTTTAAAACATTCCTTATTGTTTCTAATCACAAAAATGTGTGGAAGCAATCTAAATTTTCAGAATGCCTTCGAAATAACTACTTTTGCGTTTGAGTCACTCAAAAAACTAGTTGCAAGTTCCACGAATGTAATCTGTCGATTTTTTGACACATTTCCGCGCAATGACTTTTTTGAGCGCATCCATGTCAAATTTTTTAGTCATTACCTCTCTCATCCATAATCGTCAAACGAGAAAAGTCTATCGCATTTGCATCTGCGAATTGGACAGCTATTTGTTTTATTAACATGATATTTATGATGAAAGCAATAAGCAAGACTAACGGGTGATTTTTTAAGAGATATATGAACTTTTTTCAAGAAAAACACAAAAAATCAGAAAAATGCATGAAATCTTTATTTGAATCGATAGTACGATCCATATAATTTAAGGTTTGAAGAATATTTCATGCAAATATTGACCGTGACTGTGCCTCAAATGTTGCATCCGCTTAGTCCAATTTTGGCATACTCCTTGCACCATTTTGGGGGTATCTCACGAATAAACGTTTCAATATTGTCTTCCAATGCGTCAATTGTCAATTGTTTGTGTAGACATGAGCTTTAACATAGTCCGCACAAAGTAGTCTAAAGCAGTTAAATGGAACGATCTAGGCGGTCCCGAACGTGAAATAAAATGTTCACCGAACTCGCCTCTCAATAAGTCCATTGTTACGCGTGCTGTGTGGCAGGTTTGTTGAAACCACATGTCATGCAAGTCAAGCCCTTGCATTTTGGGCAAAAAAAAATTTGATAACATCTCACGGTAGCGCTGACCATTCACAGTTACGTTACGATTCGCATCATCATTGAATAAGTACGGTCCAATGATGCCACCAGTCCATAAACCGCATAAAACTTTGCCTTTGTCTGGACGCATTGGTAGCTCTTGCAATGCTTCTGGCTGATATTCATTTCAAAATTGACAATTCGGCTTATTGACGTACCCATTGAGCCAAAAATGAGATTCGACGCTGAACACGCGATGAACTTTCTTAACATAGCACGCATTTTGGTAATAAAATACTTTGCAAGCGTTGTTGCTTTGTAAGACGATTCATGGTTAAATTATAAACCAAACTGAAGATGTTTGACAGTGAAAGAAAACACGAAAGGAGCGTGAGCTGTTTAAACCAGTATTCCCAAAAAGATAATATCTAATAAATAACCCTTTAGTATAGGATGTTTCAGATCTACTCCTCCTGGATTTCTGGAATTAGTTTAGTATTCATTGTAAATGTTGACCACTATGCCAAGCATTTCCTTATCCCGTATCTTCGAACTGTTATTGGTTTATGTTTCAAAAATATTTTGTCAGATACCTTCCCACTTCTCCCCACATACATTTAAATGAGTAGCTTTAATTAAAAATTTTTACTTTTCTAAAAACTGACCAGCGTGTATGGAAATCAAATTCAAAAATTGTTTGCCCTTCAACAACATTTTCATTACAGCCACTGCTCTCTTTCCAATACAAAGTACTATTATTGCCATTGGTAAATATGGATGAACTACATATGGTACATATGCTGTCATCAAAAATTTTTATTAACCAATATTAATAATGCCATAAAAGTCTGGGTTAAATCAGTTTATATCCCAATCATGTTTGCAAATCGTTTATTGCAATTTACTAAAATGCCATACAGATGGAGTTTATTTTGCAGATTAGGGACAAAACCAAATGGTTGTATGCCACACTTCCATTATTAGAACAATCAGCTTCTGTACTATGGGATTGGCATGGGTTTAACAAATACAGTTTTATGTACATATACTTATCCAAAATCAGAATTTGGCAACAACAAGAACACCCAAAGCCATCGAACACTTCCCATCAATGTTCTGTGTATGTAGAAAGTAATTAAATTTACTAAATGTCAATGTACACGTTAGCCAGATTTTCATTTGTGTGGGTTAGTTCATCATGGGCATACATAAATACATGCCCAATTAGCTAAACATTTATCCAAGTCCGGCCGAACAAGTACTGTTATGGACACACATGCATACATATAAATAATTAGAACATAGGCGATTATACAGATTTATGATTTCATAACATTTGTCGCTCTACTCTTACGGAACGGGGTTTTAGTTTGGAGCTGCAGAAGTTTTCTCAACATCAGTTTTAGCAAAAAATCCTTTTGAATCTCTTACAAAAAGTCTAACACATGTATATTGTAAAATCATTTGAGCTTTTTAGCATCCTAGATCGGTTGTGTTAAGTTCCCAGAACGATATCTTTCTATAAGCAGAAATCAAAATGGAATGATTCTTTTGGTATTCGGATGAGAGTTGCGCACAATAGGTGCCGCAATTGGAGGATTGGCTGATAATTGTTTAGTCGGATCATGCAGTGACCACGCGGTAGCGACAGTTAAAATTTAAGCTATCTTAAAAATGGAACCCAAGAATTAGTACATATAGCGACTAAATCATATAACCTCTATTGAATGATTATATTTGCCAAATGGTAGAAGTAACCAGTTCGAATCCTGCCTTGAATATTGCGGAGGAAACTTAAATATAATATCTCATTACCCTTTTTCGAGTACAATAACGAATGACACTTAACTCCTCGCATCACGTCATGATTATTACCCATTTTGATGGGAAAGCACAGACTAATAATTTGTAGCTGCTTTTGCCTTTACCATCTCTTTAGGCTCGTCCATGGACATGCGTTCTGTCACAGTTCAGCGCAGCAACTTGTATCCATATGTTCAGGTTTTGGGGAAATGTGCGGTTACACACAGATCCTTTCATGCGACCTCAATATGGGCAGAATATCGCCATGTATTTCAATTATATTGGTTACTATACGCTCGAATAATGCGGCACATAATTTATGCAGGCAGAAATGTGTGGATGTGATTGAATTCTTAGTCTACACATGCCAATGCAAACCCATTGTTATGAGAGCAAATGAATAAAGGATCATTTCAAACGTAATGAATAACATGTCTTGTGGTGATTATATCAGCAGACAATAAGTTTCTCTACGGCCCAATTCATTGATATTGACTATGTATGTATATTTTGTTTAATCCATTTATGGAGGCTGAACTTGATATATATTTAAATTATTTTAAAATTTACTACCTCCCAACTTTAATTTTGCAAACTAATTATATTTTATAATACTTTAATTATAAATTTTATAGAGAGCATTCCTTTATGTCCAGGAATTCAGGATCATGTTTCTATCTTTTATACAGGGTGTCAAAATAGACCACTTTTAACCTCTCAAGCCCTCTGGAGGTTATAACATTTAGCCTACCGAACAGTGATTTTATAGACTTTGTAAAAGTTCGTTCGCTAAAGTACGCTTATATTGTAAAAAAAGTTAAAAAAAAGCAAATAAATGCGTGCTAAGTTCGACCGGGCCGAATCTTATATACCCTCCACCATGGATCGCATTTGTCGAGTTCTTTCCCGGTATCTCTTTTTAGGCAAACGTATGATACAAGAAACAGGGGCAAACTTCTCACATATCAATGAGTGCTGTCCGATTCAAGTTTAAGCTCTATGATTAGGGGCCACCCTTTTATAGCCCAGTCCGAACGGCGTGCCGCAGTGCGACACCTCTTTGGAGAGAAATTTTACATGGCATAGTACCTCCCAACTGTTGCCAGCATTAAGAGAGGAAAATCACCGAGGAAAATTTTTTCTGATGGTCTCGCCAGGATGCGAACCTAAGTATTCAGCATCATAGGCGGACAGGCTAACCTCTACGCTACGGTGGCCTCCCCTGTTTGCCCCTGTTCCTTAGTGGAATGTTCATGGGCAAAATTTGCATTTGCATTTATAATACCAGGAAAGAATTGCTATGAAATTGGAGCTATAATATCAAGTTATCGTCCGATTCGGACCATAATTGAACTGAATGCTAGAGACCATAGTAGAAGCCGTTGTGTAAAATTTCAGCCAATTCAAATAAAAATTGCGCCCATAAGGGGCTCAAGAAGTAAAGTATGGAGATCGGTTTATATGGATCAGGCTATTGACCAATTCAGACCATAATTCACGAGTATGTTGAAGTTCATTAGAAAAGTTGTTGTACAAAATTTGCGCCAAATCAGATAATAATTGCGACCTCTAGATGCTCAAGAAATAAAGATCCCAGATCGGTTTATATGGTAGCTTTATCAGGTTATGGACCAATTGAAACCATATTTGGCACAGTTGTTAGAAGTCAAAACAGAACACTTCTTGCAAAATTTTAGCCAAATCGGAAAATAATTGCGCTCTCTAGTGAATCAAGAAGTCAAGAGTCAAGACGGTTTATATGGCAGCTATAATAGGTTAAGGACCGATTTAAACCACACTCAACAAAGTTCCCAGCAAAAAATTTTACCTGCCTTGGAGCAATACGAAAATATTTTAGCATACTAATGCGCATTTCGAATGCTAAACAAGTAAAAGCGTGGTAAGTTCGGCCGGGCCGAATCTTATATACCCTCCACCATGGATCGCATTTGTCGAGTTCTTTTCCCGGCAACTCTTCTTAGACAAAAAAGGATATAAGAATAGATTTGCTCTGCTATTAGAGCGATATCAAGATATGGTCTGGTTAGGACCACTATTAAATTATATGTTGGGGACCTGTGTAAATTGTCAGCCAATTCGAATAAGAATTCCGCCCTTTGGGTGCTCAAGAAGTAAAATCATGTTGGATATCATAACAAAAGACGTCGTTCAAAATTTGATTCCAATCGGATAAGAAATTGCTAGAGGCTCAAGAAGTCAATACCCAAGATCGGTTTATATGGCAGCTATATCAAAACATGGACCGATATGGCCCATTCTTAC
This sequence comes from Stomoxys calcitrans, assembly GCF_963082655.1. Taxonomy (NCBI): domain Eukaryota; kingdom Metazoa; phylum Arthropoda; class Insecta; order Diptera; family Muscidae; genus Stomoxys; species Stomoxys calcitrans. The sequence continues at coordinate 102,950,317 of NC_081552.1, forward strand.
CTTTTCGTCTGTCAACACTAAGATCAATAAGCAGATTAATACCAACAAGTAAAAGCGTGCTAAGTTCGGCCGGACCGAATCTTGGGAACTCACTATCATTGATTCTGCTAAAAGTTTATGCAAAATAAGTTTAGTTGAAGGGCTTAATTTTATTCTACATACCAAACTTCTATCAAACAAGCAAAAATTAAAGCTTCTAAAGCCCCATATTGCGATGGTCAGTAAAAAATTGCTGTTTGTGCGGTATTTTGGGAAAGGGGTAGACCCCCGAAAATTGGTCCCGAAAGTTGGTATCAATTTTTGCTCTACCCCCCAATACCTCTTATTTAAACCCCACATTGCAATGGTCAGTAAAAGTCCTTCTTGAGGTGTGGTGGATCCCCAGACACTTGGTCCCAAAAGTGAAAGTCAATTTCGTGCTCTATTCCCAAAGACCTTTCATTTAAGATCCATATTGCCATGGTCGGTAAATATGCCCGATTTGAGGGGTTTTATAGTGGTGGGGAGACCCACGAAACACTTAGTTCCGCAATTGGATATCAGATTCATTTCCTACTCTCAAATACCTTTAATTTGAGTCCCATATTGTAGTGGTTTTGGGGGTGGGCGGCTCTCCTAAGCATCCCACCCCAGAATTTGATACCAAATTTTTTGCTTTTAGATCCTTCCTATATTCCTATTTTTTATTTTTCTTTATTCAAAGAAAGATAGATTGTCATAACAATGATACATGCTAATGATTAACCACTCTGCCCTCTCTCTGTTCATGTTGGCATGTTTTTAATTGGATAAACTAAACCCAATTGATCAAACAATTTCAGTCGAAGACTTTCAGATGACGCTAATTTAAATGTTAGTGCTACTCGCTGAGAGTGGATCATATGAATAGTCATAGACAACCACCATACCATATGACTACCTATTAGTCATCATTTTGTCTTTTTTTATACCCACCACCGAAGGATGGGGGTATATTCATTTTGTCATTCCGTTTGCAAAATATCGAAATATCCATTTCCGACCCTATAATGTATATATATCCTTCAAATTCCTTCGCCAATTTGGCTCAGATTGGTCCAGATTTCGATATGGTTGCCATATGGACCGATATCTCGATTTAAGGTTTTGGGCACATAAAAGGCGCATTAATTGTCTGGTTTGGCCGAAATTTGGGACAGTGAATTAAGTTAAACCCCTCAACATACTTCTGCAATGTGACACTTATTGGTCCAGATTTGGATATTGCTGCCATATGGACCGATCTCTCGATTTAATGTCTTGGGCCCAATAAAGGCGCATTTATTGTGAGTTGCGTTGGACCCTTCGTCATTCTTCTTTAATTTGACCCAATGCGGTCCAGATTTAGATATAGCTGCCATATTGACTGATCTCTCGATTTAGTGTTTTGGGGCCATAAAAAGTGCATATATTGTCAGATTTCGCCGAAATTTGGGACATTAAATTGTGTTAGGTTCTTCGGCATTTTTGCTTTAATTTCAGGTGCAGCTGAGGACATCTATGGATATCGTGTTTATAGAAGAAGAGGAAGAGTCTGCGTATATGTTAACAATGCACTTAAATCAAGAATGGCGTATAAGATCATAGATGAAGGTTTATCTTTTTTAGCTCTATATATCTATTTGTCATCTATCTAATAAAGACAATAATGATAAATTATTTTCTAAGTAATAGGATTTATGCAGCTCCATTGAAAGCCATAAATAGGCAGATGTTAATATATATATATATATATATATATATATATATATATATATATATTACAAATAAGAGCTTGCTAAGTTCGGCCTGGCCGAATCTTATATATCCTTCACCATTGATCGCATTTGTGGAGTTCTATGCGCGGTATCTCTTTTTAGACAAATATAGAATATTGAATAAGAACTGTTATGCTATTGGAGCTATATCAAGTTATAATCCGATTCTGACCATAAATTAATGGTGAACATTGTAGAAGTCATTGTGCAATATTTCAGTTCATTCGGATAAGAATTGCGCCTTGTAGGGGCTCAAAAAGCAAAATCGGGAGATAGGTTTATATGGGAGCCGTATCAAGCTATTGATTGATTCAAACTATATAAGACACGTATGTTGAAGGTCATAAGAGAAGCCGTTGCACAAAATTTCAGCCAAATCGGATGAGAATTGCGCCCTCTAGAGGTTCAAGAAGTCAAGAACCCAGATAGGTTTATATGACAGCTATATCAAGTTCTATACCGATTTACGCCATACTTAAAACAGCTATTGGAAGTTATAACAAAACCCTTCATGCAAAATGTCAGCCAAATCTGATGAGAATTGCGCGCTCTATTGCCTCAAGAAGTCAAGATCCAAGATCGGTTTATATGACAGCTATACCAGATTATGAACCGATTTCAATCATACTTAACACAGTGATTGGAAGTGATACTGAAACACACAAAATTTCAGTTAAATCGGACGTGAATTGCGCTCTCTAGAGGCTCAAGAAGTCAAGACTCAATATCGGTTTATATGACAGCTATATCAAAACATGGACCGATTTGGCACATTTACAATCTCAACCGACCAGACGAAATTAGTATACCCCCATCCTATGGTGGAGGGTATAAAAAGGCGTTAAGTTCAGCCGGGCCGAACTTTGGATACCCACCACCTCGGGTATATATGTAAACCACCTTTCATCAAAATCCGGTGAAAATTACATACATTATGTCCCATAGCAGTTTTATCGAAATATGTTCTGATTTGGACCAAATACTAATAAGTACAAGTCATTGTTCAATTGTGTATAACAAAATACTGGTCTTTTTAGTAGCTATATCTAAATATAAACCGATCTGAACCATATACGACACGGATCTCGAAAAGCCTAACATAAGTCACTGGGTCATAACATAAGTCACTGTGTCAAATTTCAGTGAAATCGGATTATAAATGCGCCTTTTTATCGGGCCAAGACTTTAAATCGAGATATCGGAATTGTCGAAGAGCCTAACACAACGCACGGTCCCAAACTTCGGCGAAAACTGACAATAATAAATTACCAAAACCTTAAATCGAGAGATTGGTCTATATGGCAGCTATATTCAAATCTGGACTGATCTGGGCCACATTCAAGAAGGACGTCGAAGAGCCTAACGCAACTCACTGTCTCAAATTTTAGCGACATCGGACAATAAATGCGCTTTATATGGCCCCAAAACCTAGAACCGAGAGATGGGTCTATATGGCAGCTATATCCAAATCTGGACCAATCTGTGCCATATTGCAGAAATATGTCAAGGGGCTTAACTTAACACACTGTCCCAAATTTCGGCGACATTGGACAATAAATGCGCCTTTTATGGGCCCAAAACCATAAATCGAGAGATCGCTTTATATGACAGCTATATCCAAATCTGAACCGATCAGGGCCAAATTAAAAAATCGACAGGAAGGTTCTAACACAACTCACTGTCCCAAATTTCAGCAAAATCGGATAATAAATGTGACTTTTATGGGCTTTAGACCTAAATCGGAGGATCGGTCTATATAGCAGCAATATCCAAATCTAGACCGATCTGCACCAAATTGGAGATTACCGTCGAAAGGCCTAACGCAACTCACTGTCCCAAATTTCAGCAAAATTTGATAATAAATGTGGCTTTTAGGGGCCTAAGACCATAAATCGGAGGATCGGTCTATATGGGGGCTATATCAAGATATAGTCCGATATAGCCCATCTTCGAAATTAACCTGCCTATGGACAAAAAAAAAGAATCTGTGCAAAATTTCAGCTCAATATCTCTGTTTTCAAAAACTGTTGCGTGATTTCAACAGACAGACGGACGGACATGTCTAGATCGTCTTAGATTTTTACGCTGGTCAAGAATATATATACTTTATAGGGTCGGAAATAGATATTTCGATGTGTTGCAAACGGAATGACAAAATTAATATATCCCCATCCTTTGGTGGTTCGTATAAACATGAATTTGTGTTTGTTTGTGGGTTTATAAATTTGTTTGTTCCGTATAGACTCAAAAACGACTGAACCGATTTCTTTTAAATTTTCACAGATTATGGGGAGTGGTCCGGAAGGAGCAATAGGCTATCTAACTTATTGATATTGGTAGGGGGCGGACCCTCCCCCTTACCCTAAAAGTACGACTCCAAAATAAAAGTAAACTGATCGGGACAATATGGGATTAAAATTTTTATTTAGGAGTAGACTACGAATTTCATACTAAAAATTGGATCAATTATAATGACCTAACAGTACACTGCCGCTATTCCCCCAAAGTACTGACGTTCAGTGCGATAGGAGCAGTTGCAAACCTTAACGTCAAAGTGGCCGCCATTTTTAGCTCATCGACAAGGAGCCTTCTTTTCTTACAAAAGTCCAAACAACGTGCTGCTCGGCAACACTTACATGTTCAAATGTTTTACATGGTTTAATTACTAACAAGTAAAAGCGTGCTAAGTTCGGCCGGGCCGAATCTTATATACCCTCCACCATGGATCGCATTTGTCGAGTCCTTTTTCCGGCATCTCTTCTTAGGCAAAAAAGGATATAAGAAAAGAGTTGCTCTGCTATTAAAACGATATCAAGATATGGTCCGGTTCGGACCACAATTAAATTATATGTTGGAGACCTGTGTAAAATTTCAGCCAATTCGTATAAGAATTGCGCCCATTGGGGCTCACGAAGTAAAATAGAGAGAACGATTTATATGGGATCTGTATCGGGCTATAGACCGATTCAGACCATAATAAACACGTTTGTTGATGATCATGAGAGGATCCGTCGTAAAAAATTTCAGGCATATCGGATAATAATTGCGACCTCTAGGGGTCAAGAAGTCAAGATCCCAGATCGGTTTATATGGCAGCTATATCAGGTTATGAACCGATTTGAACCTTATTTGACACAGTGGTTGAAAGTAAAAATAAAATACGTCATGCAAAATTTCATTCAAATCGGATAAGAATTGCGCACTCTAGAGGCTCAAGAAGTCAAGACCCAAGATCGGTTTATATGGCAGCTATATCAAAACATGGACCGATATGGCCCATTTACAATACCAACCGACCTACACTAATAAGAAGTATTTGCGCAAAATTTCAAGCGGCTAGCTTTACTCCTTCGGAAGTTAGCGTGCTTTCGACAGACAGACGGACGACGGACGGACGGACGGACAGACGGACGGACATGACTAGATCGACATAAAATGTCGCGATGATCAAGAATATATATACTTTTTTATGGGGTCTCAGACGAATATTTCGAGTAGTTACAAACAGAATGACGAAATTAGTATACCCCCCATCTTATGGTGGAGGGTATAAAAACTGTCGCCACCGCACCTAATATAAAGATCGGCAAATTAGTTCTTTACCACTGAGAATCGTTTAATATGACAATTTGATTTGATTTAAAAAATACTAAATTATGACTATTCAACAGGTAGCCATATAGTTATAGACAACTAACACATGATGATAAATGATATAGGCGCTATGCCGCTCCAAGCGAATTGCAGCATAGACAAAGGAAATCTATAAACTCATAACAATATGTTCAAAAAAAGCTCTAACAGATGGGAGAAATGTCAAATTCTCAGTCGCTTATATGTGATTCAGGGATCCAGGGCGACATGGAACGGGCAACTTTTAAGTCATTTTGTTAACAACTTTTCCCTTATCGATGGCAGCACTAACATTTAAATAAGCGCCATCTATTCTGTTTGCAAATGAATCAACTGAATGGAGACGCCACCACGAACAGAGAGAGGGCAGAGTGGTAAAAATTGATCCCCCTAACCCCAAAAGTACCAGCCAAAAATAGAAGTGGACCGATTGGGACTATATGGGACTTAAATGAAAGGTATTCAAGAGTAGATTGCAAATTCCATATTAAAAATTGGGTCCAAGTAATAGGGGGTCCGCCCCGACCCCAAAAACCCCCCAAAATAGGTATATTGGACGATAATGACAAAATGGGAATCGAAGGAAAGGTATTCGGGAGTAGATTACGAATATGGTCCAGAAGAAATATGATATTGCAAGGGGGGCGCACCCTCCTACTTACCCCAAAAGTACCACCCAAAACTAAAAGTGGACCGATTGGGACAATATGGGAATTAAATGAAAGGTATTCAAAAGTAGAATACGATTTCCATTTTAAAAATTCAGTCCAAGTAATTGGGGGCCCCCCCGACCCCAAAAACCCCCCAAATTGGTTTATTGAACGATATTGACAATATGGAGCTCGAATGAAAGGTATTCGCGAGTAGATTATGAATATGGTTAGGAAGGAGGTATAGGCTATGTAATTTGTTGGAAGGGGGCGAATCCTTCCCCGTTACCACAAATACGCCACCCAAAATCTAAAGTTGACCGATAGGGACAATATGGGCTTCAAATTAAAGATATTGGGGAGTAGAAAGCGAATGTGGAATAAAAACTTGGGTTCAAGTATCCAAGGGGTAGCCCAAGCCCGAAAACTGCTCCAAATAGACATATTGGACGTATATATCAATATAGGACTCAAATGAAAGGTATTCGGGAGTAGAGTACGAATATGGCATAAAAAACGAGGTCCAAGTAATTGATAGTCGCCCCATCCCCGATAAGCTTCCCAAATGGGAATACTGCCAAATCATAGCTTGATGTAACTCAAATGATAGGCATTTGCGAGCAGATTACGAATATGACATAAAAATTTGTGTCCAGGAACCTAGGTGGTGTTTTACCTCCCAAAATCGCCTCCAATAGGTTATTTGACCTAGCAAAACAATGGGGAATCAAGTGATAGATTTTTTTGAGTTGAGTGCGTCAACCAAATTTTTGTTCAAGTGGCAGTGTGGCGCACAAAAGGCTGTATACACCAATCATGACATTATGAGGTTAAATTAAAGGTATAAGGTTGTGTACTGCGAATCTGATATCATTATTCAGCTCATATATCTAGCGGTTCACCTCACCCCAAAACTGTCGATCAATTATAATGACCTAACGGGACACTGTGTGATTTAATTAATGTGTAGGCCGCCATAGCCCCGAAATTATAACATCCAGGAGTTGCAAACCTTAACGATAATGTTGCAACCATTTTTAGCTCAACGATAGACGAGGCCAAACGACGTGTTGTTGGGCAACAATTTTTTGTTCAAAAGTTTTACACTATCGCCAACGCACCTAATATATAAACTGGCACATTAGTTTCTTACCACAGAAAATCGTTTTGTGAAAATCGGTGAAAATTTCATACCTTATTTCCCATAGCAGTTATATCGAAATATGTTCCGATTTGGACCAAATACTTATAAGTACAATTCAATTGTTCAATTGTGCATAACAAAATAGTGATATTTTTAGTAGCAATATCTAAAAATAAACCGATCTGACACGGATGTCGAAAAGCCTAATATAAGTAACTGTGTCAAATTTCAGTGAAATCGTATTATAAATGCGCCTTTTATGGGGCCAAAACTTTAAATCGAGATATCGGTCTACATGGCAGCTATATCTAAATCTAGACCGATTTGGGCCAAGTTGCAGAAAAATTTCGAAGATCCTAACACTAAGCACTGTCCCAAATTTCGGCGAAATCAAACAATAAATGCGCCTTTTATGGCCCAAAACCTTAAATCGAGAGATTTAATCTATATGGCAGCTTCATTCAAATCTGGACCGATCTGGGCCAAATTGAAGAAGGACGTCGAAGAGTCTAACTAAACTCACTGTCTCATATTTCAGCGACATCGGACAATAAATACGCCTTTTAGGGACCCAAAACCTAAAACCGAGATTCCGGTCTATATGGCAGCTTCCAAATCTGCACCGATCTGTGCGATATTGCAGAAGTATGTCAAGTGGCTTAACTTAACTCACTGCCCCAAATTTTGGCGACATCGGACAATAAATGCGCTTTTTATGGGCATAAAACCTTAACTCGAGAAATCGGTCTATATGACAGCTATATCCAAATCTGAACCGATCAGGGCCAAATTGAAGAAAGATGTCGAAGGCCTAAGGCAACTCACTGTCCCAAATTTCATCAAAATCGGATAATAAATGTGGCTTTTATGGACTTAAGACCCTAAATCGACGGATCGGCCTATATGGCAGCAATATCGAAATCTGGACCAATCTGAGCCAAATTGGCGAAGGAATTTAAAGAATATATTTACTTTATAGGGTCGGAAATGGATATTTCGATATTTGCAAACGGAATGACAAAATGAATATACCCCCATCCTTCGGTGGTGGGTATAAAAAAAGACTAAATGATGACTATTTAATAGCTAGTCATATGGTATGGTGGTTGTCTATGAATGACTATTCATAGACAACCATCATACCATATGAACCACTCTAAGCGAGTAGCACTAACATTTAAAATAGCGTCATCTAGCAGTCTTCAACTGAAATTGTTTGATCCAATTGTTTATGCCAACATAAACAGAGAGAGAGAGCAGGGTTGTAAAAATTAATCATCAGCATATATCTTTGTTATGACAATCTATCTTGCTTTGAATAAAGAACAAGTAAAAGCGTGCTAAGTTCGGCCGGGCCGAATCTTACATACCCTCCACCATGGATCGCATTTGCCGAGTTCTTCTCCCGGCATCTCTTCTTAGGCAAACAAGGATATAAGAAAAGATTTGCTCTGCTATTATTATATAATTACATGTTGGAGACCTGTGTAAAATGTCAGCCAATTCGAATAAGAATTGCGCCCTTTGGGGGCTCAAGAAGTAAAATAGAGAGATCGATTTATATGGGAGCTGTATCGGGCTATAGACCGATTCAGATTATAATAAACACGTATGTTGATGGTCATGAGAGGATCCGTAGTACATAATTTCAGGCAAATCGGATAATAATTGCGACCTCTAGAGCCTCAAAAGTCAAGATCCTAGATCGGTTTATATGGCAGCTATATCAGGTTATGGACCGATTTGAACCATACTTGGCACAGTTGCTGGATATCATAACAAAACACGTTGTGCAAAATTTCATTCCAATCGGATAAGAATTGCGCACTCTAGAGGCTCAAGAAGTCAAGACCCAAGATCGGTTTATATGGCAGCTATATCAGGTTATGAACTGATTTGAACCGTACTTGGCACAGTTGTTGGATATCATAACAAAACACGTCGTGCGAAATTTCATTCCAATCGGATAAGAGTTGCGCACTCTAGAAGCTCAAGAAGTCAAGACCCAAGATCGGTTAATATGGCAGCTATATCAGGTTATGGAGTGATTTGAACTACACTTGGTACAGTTGTTGGATATCATAACAAAACACGTCATACAAAATTTCATTCCAATCGGATAAGAATTGCGCACTCTAGAGGCTCAAGAAGTCAAGACCCAAGATCGGTTTATATGGCAGCTATGTCAGGTTATGGGCCGATTTAAACCATACTTGGCACAGTTGTTGGATATCATAACAAAACACGTCGTGCGAAATTTCATTCCAATCGGATAAGAGTTGCGCACTCTAGAGGTTCAAGAAGTCAAGACCAAAGATCGGTTTATATTTAGCGTGCTTTCGACAGACAGACGGACGGACATGGCTAGATGGACATAAAATGTCGCGACGATCAAGAATATATATACTTTAAGGGGTCTCAGACGAATATTTCGAGTAGTTACAAACAGAATGACGAAATTAGTATACCCCCAATCTTATGGTGGAGGGTATAAAAATAAATACGTAAAAGGGCGTTAAGTTCATCCGGGCCGAACTTCGGATACCCACCTCCTTGGGTATATATGTAAACCAACTTTCTTCAAAATCCGGTGCAAAATTCATACCTTACGCCCAATAACAGCTATATCAATATATGTTGCGATTTGGACCAAATACTAAAAAGTAAAAGTCATTGTTCAATTGTATATATCAAAATATTGGTCTTTTAGAAGTTATATCTAAAAATAAACCGATCTGAACTATATACGACAGGGATATCGAAAAGCATAACATAAGTCAGTCTGTCAAATTTCAGTGAAATCGGATTAAAAATGCGCCTTTTATGGGGCCAAGACTTTAAATCGAGAGATCGGTCTATATAGGAGCTATATGCAGATCTTGATCGATCTCGTCCAAATTGCACAAATATGTGGAGGGGCTTTACTTAACTCTTTGTTCTAAATTTCGGTAACATCGGACAATAAATGCGCCTTTTATGCGCCCAAAACATTAAATCGAGACATCGATCAATATGGCTGCTATATCCAGTCTGGACCGATCTGAGTGAAATTGAAGAAGGATGTCGAAGGGCCTAATACAACTCACTGTCCCATATTGCGGCGAAATCGTACAATAAACGCGCCTTTTATTGCCCCAAAACCTAAAACCGAGAGATCGGTCTATATGACAGCTATATCCAAATCTGGACCTCTCTGTACGATGATGCAGAAGTATGTCAAGGGGCTTAACTTAACTCACTGGCCCAAGTTTCGGCGACATCGGACAATAAATGCGCCATTAATGGGCCTAAGACACTAAATCGAAGTATCGGTCTATATGGCAGCTATATGCAAATCTGGACCGATCTGAGCCAAATTGACGAAGGATGTCGAAGGGTCTAACACAACTCACTTTCCTAAATTACAGCAAAATCGGATAATAAATGTGGCTTTTATGGTCCTAAGACCCTAAATCGGATGATCGGTCTATATGGCAGCTATATCCAAATCTGGACCAATCAGAGCCAAATTGACGAGGGATGTCGAAGGGCCTAACACAACTCACTGTCCCAAATTTCAGCAAATCGGATAATAAATGTGGCTTTATTGGCCTAAGGCCCTAAATCGGCGGATCGGTCTATATGGGGGCTATATCAAGATATAGTCCAATAGTCCATCTTCGAACTTAACCTGCTTATGGACAAAAAAAAGACTCTGTGCAAAATTTCAGCTCAATATCACTATTTTTGAAGACTGTAGCGTGATTTCAACAGACAGACGGACGGATATATCTGGATCGTCTTAGATTTTTACGCTGATCTAGAATATATATACTTTATAAGGTCGGAAATGGATATTTCGATGTGTTGGAAACGGAATGACAAAATGAATACACTCCCATCCTTCGGTGGTGGGTATAAAAATAGGAATATATTAAGGATCTTAAAGCAAAATATTTGGTATCAAAATCTGGGGCGGGATGCCTAGGAGAGCTGCTCACCCCCAAAACCCGGCAAACGAATTTATAGACCAACCACTACAATATGGGATTCAAATCAACGGTATTTGAGAGTAGGAAACGTATCTGATATCCAATTGGGGAACTAAGTGTTTCTTGGGTCTCCCCACCACTATGAAATGGATCTTAAATGAAAGGTCTTTGGGAATAGAGCACGAATTTGACTTTCACTTTTGGGACCAAGTGTCTGGGAGTCCACCACACCCCAAGAAGGACTTTTACTGACAATTGCAATGTGGGGTTTAAATAAGAATTACTAGAGTGTAGAAAAATCCATATGAAAGTTGAAATTCATTTTCAACCACAATTACGCAGAAATGTTCAAATGTAGAGTACTTCTCTCCAACATAGCATAATCAGGCGCAGCAAAGCGGGCCGGGCTCAGCTAGTAAGATAAGAAAATCAATTTGTGTTTGTTTGTAGGTTTGTTTGTGTGTTCATTATAGACGCAGAAACGGCTGAACCGATTTTCTTGAAATTTTCACAGCTGGCGCATAATGATCCCGTGGTGAAAATAGGGTACTAAATTTTTTGATATCTGAAGGGGGGCGGACCCTCCCCCTTACCCTTATTTTCAGAAACGTCAGATCTCGGAGATAGGTGGTGCGATTTAAGCGAAATTTTGTGTTCTCTCATATAGTACCCAAAAAGTAAAAATTTGGAATCCAAATTTCGGATGGGGTACCTAGGTGGGCCGCCCCACCCTAAAATCTACCAAACATACATTTAGACCAATCACGACAATATGGGCACCCAAATAAGTATTTGCTGACTATTGCAGTATGAGGCTCAAATTAGAGGGTTTTTAGAGTAGAACACGAATCCGATATATATTTTCAAGGCCAACTTACTGAGTGGCCGCCCATCCCCCAAAACACCACCCAAGCCGGATGTTTGCCGACTATGAAAATATGGGGTTAAAATAAAAGGTATGTGGGAGTAAACCACATATCTGATATCAACATTAGGGGCCAACTGTCCAGGGGACGTCTCACCACCATAGCAACCCCCCATTGGACGTATTTGCTCACCAAGACAATTTGGGTTTTAAAGAGAGTGGAACAAAATATTTATAGGTTTTAGGGCCAAAACCCCAAACGGGACATATTTGCTGACTTTTGCAATAAGGTGTATAAATGAGATTACAAAACGAATTTGATATTCAATAAATGATAAATGATATTCATAAATGAAATGATAAATGATATTTAGTTATATGAGAGTAGAGCACGTTGCTGATATATTTTCCGGGCTTAGTGTTTGGGGGACCACCCCAATTCCCAAAACAACCCTAAATCGGGCATATTTACCCACAATGTCAATGTGGAGCTTAAATGAAAGTAATAGGGCGGTGGAGTAAGAATTGATATCCACTTTCGGGACCAATTTTCTAGGGGTATACCCCTTTCCCAAAATACCCCACAAACAGCAATTTTTTACTGACCATCGCAATACGGGGCTCAAATAAAGGTATTTGGGAGTAGAATACGAATTTGATATCCAAATATAGGACCATGTATTAAGGGCATCACCCCTTCCCAAAACACCCGCCAAAGGGTAACAATTTTTCGACCATGCCAATATGTGGCTCAAATGAAAGGTATTTGAAATTAGAAAACGAATTTGATAACCTATTTTTTGGGTCATGTGTTTGGGGGACGCCCCATCCTGTAAACTCCCCCTCAAAACCAAGTCAATATGGGGTTTAAATAAATGGTATTTGAAAGAAGAGCACGATGCTGATATTTTTTAAGGGCCAAATGTCTGGGGGACCACCCAAAACACCCCTAATTTAGATATCAAGAGAATATCGGGCTGAAAAAAAGTATTTTAAGAATGGAGTACACTTTACATCCATTTAAATTCGTAGACCAATTAAGATATGGGATTCAGACTGTAAGTCAAGCGATTAACTATTTTCGTAGCATGGTATTTCACTAAAAGCTCTTTAATTCTCGAAAATAAATATTCCAAGGAAAATTTTTTTCCATATTAAGTAAAAGAAGGCGCAGCGGAGCGGGCCCTGGTCAGCTAGTACATATATGAAAAAGAATACAGTATAAGGTTTTTTAATTGGAGTAAACAATAAATATAACCTTGAACATTCAAACAATAAGATGTTCACACAAATACTTTTAATTAGTGTAGGTCGGTTGGGATTGTAAATGGGCTATAACGGTCCACTTTTTGATATAGCTGCCATGTCCGATCTGGGATCTTGACTTTTTGAGCCTCTAGAGAGCACAATTCTTATCCGATTTGGCTGCAATTTTGCATGACATGTTTAATTCGAATGGTTGAAAACGGTTCATAACCTGATATTGCTGTCATATAAACGTCTCTGGGGTCTTGACTTCTTGAGCGTCTAGAGTGCGCAATTCCTATCCGATTTGGCTGAAATTTTGCACGACGTGTTTTGTTATGACCTCCAACTACTGTGTTAAGAATAGTCCAAATCGGTCCATAGCCTGATATAGCTGCCATAGAAACCGTTCTGGGATCTTGACTTCTTGAGCCTCTAAAAGGCGCAAGTATTACCCGATTTGGTTGAAATTTTGTACAATACAGCTCTCCTACAAACCGATCTCCCTATTTTACTTCTTCAGCCCCTTAAGTGCGCAATTCTTACTAGACTGCGATCCACGGTGGAGGGTTTATAAGATTCGGCCCGGCCGAACTTAGCACGCTTTTACTTGTTATTATTCACCCAAGTGCGAAATTTTAAGATTTTGTTAAGAAATTAATAAATGTTACTAACTACAGCATAAAGCGTATAATATTTCCCACTTTTAGAAGTTCTTTCAAAAAAAAGTTTTTTTCAAGCTTACTTTTTCGAACGCTGTTTCATAATCTTGGACCTATACGCTGGGGCAAACATTCATCATCGTTCAATTTATTGTATGTCACACGTATGTAATTCAACAAACCACAAGATCAAAATTTGTACTTAGTTTCCGGCTGTAAAATGCCCTGATATCTAATCTTCATCATTTATTATCCAAATTACATGGCACACATTAATGCTGTGATGTATTTAAATCTGTATGGGATACGATACCACCAAAGCCTTTATAGACCATGATGAGCTAAGTGGGTGCTAAGCACACAACAACACAGCATTTTTTGGTTTGTGTCTGGGAACAGCGTAAGCATCTCAAGTCCTCATGTGTCCAAAAGCGGCTATGCAAAGCCATTGCCCTAGATGGCTTGCAAAGAAAATTTAGTTAGTCACAGCTGTTGCTTCAAAATAATGACCATGAAAAGCATCCTTAATGATGCCAAGTAATGGGGCTCTTTATAATGAATCGCGCCTCCTTTGCCACTCTATATATTCTTGAGCACAGACAAAACAGAGTCGGCCAACATTGTTAGCATGACAATTATAATAGAGCATAATACTGCTGATGAAGATGAGAACGACAATCTGGGTAATGCAAAAGACTGTGTGTGTGCGTGTTTTCGAGTTTTTGCTGTTGTGAACATTTTCTTTTTAGGACATGTGTAACAAAAGGAAAAGTTTGTAGATTCACATTTTTGTCCAACAAGAGGAGAGTGAATGGTAGCCAATATTAAAACTCAATTTAATTGTGTTTTTATTAGACATTATGCTCGTTAAGGGCATTGCGATTATCGTGCTTGGGACATTACACAACATGTTTTCATTGAGTCCTTGTTCAAAGGATACTTACGCTAGGCATATATATAACAAGAAATAATTACACAAATGTGCAAATGAAGTTGTAAATTATTACTTTCGACACAGACAATGTAATAAAAGTAAAACAAAAATAATTACAAATATGGGCCTGCTTCGGAAGAGAGTAGTGTGGGATTTAAAGCAAACCCCTGTCATTGCGAAAATAAGTACAATAAATAAGACCATGTTACCGCTTGGTGCAAAGCTAGATTTTCGACGAGATTCCGGAAATCTCGTGTTTGCCAACGAGGTTTCCCATACATTTTCAATGTGAGCAAATCTACTTATTTTAAGAGATTTGCAGCAAATCTCCTTCCAAATTCAAATGCAACACTGCGTTTGCATTGAATATTGGGTATTATTGGGATCTTTGGACAGCACTTTTTCTTAACATCTGACAATTTCTTATTGAAATTATAAAATTTAGTAGTAATTTAATAAAATCGTTTCACAAAATTATTTGTTGGCCGCAATGTATATGCTGAACATTATAAAAATGCTAATCACAATAAATACGCTGTCAAAAACGTCACTGTTGAGAAATAAAAACTGCTCAAATCGTAGTGAAAACGGGTTTTGGAGATTATCTCAAATGAAGTGGATATGGGCTCTAGTGGAAACATGGTTTAAGCAGAGATTTATTTGACATTAGGTTAGGTTAGGTTAAAGTGGCAGTCTGCCATCAGACTCACTAAGACGTTTTCTTCCATTGTGATAACACAGGAACAGGATATGGAAGATGCTTTCAAGTTCCTGGAAGATCGCTTCAAAAAGCCTAACAACGAATGCGAATGGTCACATTCGCTAAATCAGACAAGTTACCAAAGAAATGAGAACCCAAAGTGGAACACCTTCCAACTGCCAATACGGGACTTACATACAGCAGATTTTCTATACACTAATAGAAAAAAGTTTGTTGAAAATAGCAAACAATGTCTGCTGTTGTTGTTGTTTTATCAGTTTGTTGTGTTCCATCTTTCGTCTGCTTGATTCTATTGTGTGTCAAGATTCAGAGGGATCTGGGTCTGAGTCGAGTGGGTTTGGCTGGTCAGTTAAATAGGTTACATCATATGCCCAATTAAAGCGTTTATAGGGGGTAGGGTGACCCCCAATACTTCGATCTGATTCAATATGCCAGATTCGTAATCTACTGCGGAATACCTTTCATTTAAGGCCCATATTGACATGAACGTCCAATATGTCTGTTGGGAGGAATTTTGAGTTTGGGGCGGACCAATGGGTACCTAGACCCAAATTTTAACACTATATTTGTATTCATACTCTACTCCTGAATAGCTTTCATTTAAGTCCCATATTGTCCCGATCGGTCCACTTTAATTTTTGGGTAGTACTTTAAGGGTAAGGGGGAGGGGAAAAAAAGTTTTAGCTCAATATCTCTATTTTTGAAGACTGTAGAATGGTTTCAACAGACAGACGGACGGACATGGCTAGATCGTCTTTGATTTTTATGCTGATCAAGAATATATATACTTTGTAGGGTCGAAAATGAATATTTCGATGTGTTGACGGAACGACAAAATGAATATACCCCCATTCTTTGGTGGTGGGTATAAAAAGGAAATGGAAAGATGTGAGTATGAGCGAATTGAGATGTACAGGAGTCAGAATGAAGTCCGGAAATTCTACCAATCGATGTAGGTCGATAAGGATTGCAAATGGGCTATAACGTTTCAGATTTAGATATAGCTCCCAATTAACCGTTCTCCCGATTTGATTTCTTGAGACCCTGGAAGCCGCAATTTTCGTCCGATTTGGCTGAAATTTTGCACGTTGTGTTCCGTTATGATTTACTATGTACGTGCTAGGTACGGTTGGAATCGGTCTATAATCTGATATAGCTCACATATAAACCGATCCCCCGATTGGACTTCTAGAGCCCCTGAAAGCCGCAATTATCGTCCGTTTTGGCTGAAACGTTGCATGTAGTGATCTGTTATGACTTCCAACAACTGTGCCAAGTACGGTCTAAATCTGTCTATAACCTGATACAGCTCCCATATAAACCGATCTCCCGATTTGAATTCTTGATCCCTTGGAAGCCGCAATTTTTGTCCGATTTGGCTCAAATTTTGTAGATAGTGTTCTATTATGACTTTCAAGTACGGTCTAAATCGTTCAATGTTGTTCTCGTAGCGGTTTGTTGTGTTCTATCTTCCGTCTGCTTGATTCAGTTGAGTGTCAAGATCTGATGGGGTGCATTCAAGGGACCTGGGTCTGAGTCGCGTGGGTCTGGCTGGGCAGTTAAACAGGTGACGTGTATCGTGTGGTTCCTGGTCACAATCGGGACATACATCTTCCACGTCGGCATCAATCCTTGCTCCGTAGGAGTTGAGGCGGCTGCATCTGCCGGAACGTAATTGAGCCAGAACTACTCTGGTTTGCCGGGGGAGGTCAATTTCTTCGGGTGCAATGGGAGGCGGTCGTTCTCCAAGGACTACATTCACTTGTTAGATATTTACCGCATTCTGCATGAATGTTGTCTGGACTTGCTTGATATGCCGCTTGAGGTTCTCTATTGTAGCGCTGAACCTCACGCTCTAGATCATGTAGATCTACCTTAAGGCTTCTGGGCGGTGGATATCTATCCACAAGATGATGATAGGGATGGTCTCTGCGATAACAGCCCAAAAGGTTTTGCTTAGACAGCATTTAGGATCTTTGTCTCCCGATGGAGATGGTCCACATGAGAACTGAGAAGATAGCCCGTCAGTTCGGAGGGCGGTATTCTGACATATCTGAATATTATTCCACCGCGTGTCACAGAGCTGACAAGACCTGGCGCTGGCGCTGTATAACTTACCGCAGGCCGGCCAATTGCTTTATACGTGGTCAGCAAGACTTTGTTAGTGACGTGAGAATCTTGTTTCTACTTGTGACTTTATCGAAAATGGCTGTGGCGTGTTGGCAGAATGTATAAGAGCTGTCAAATGTGATGCCAAGTGTTTTGGGACACTTGATGGTCGGAATCATTTCTCCATCGACCATCACAGTCAGCTCGGCATTCACCTCACACATAATAAGATACTAATCTTATAATTAGAGTGTAGATATATTGTTATATAATACATCCGACTAAAGTAGATTCTTAATAAATAAATAAACTAGGGTACAATAAATAAAAAGTGGAACAAACCAATGTTTACAAATAAAAAGTGTTAAAAAAACAGCCGTATGTAATTGGGAATTCAACAAAAAGCACAAATAAAAATAATTACAAAAACAAACTAGTTTAAAACAAGTAAAAGCGTGCTAAGTTCGGCCGGACCGAATCTTATATACCCTCCACCGTGGAGTGCATTTGCCGAGTTCTTTACCCGGCATCTCTTCTTAGGCAAAACAGGATATAAGAAAAGATTTGCTCTGCTATTAGAGAAATATCAAGATATGGTTCGGCTTGGACCACAATTAAATTATATGTTGGAGACCTGTGTAAAATGTCAGCCAATTCGAATAAGAATTGCGCCCTTTGGGGGCTCAAGAAGTAAAATAGAGAGCTCGATTTATATGGGAGCTGTATCAGGCTATAGACCGATTCAGACCATAATAAACACGTATGTTGATGGTCATGAGAGAATCCGTCGTACAAAATTTCAAGCAAAAAATCAGGATAATAATTGCGACCTCTAGAGGATCAAGAAGTCAAGATCCCAGATCGATTTATATGACAGCTATATCAGGTTGTGAACCGATTTTAAACTTATTTGACACAGTTGTTGAAAGTAAAAATAAAATACGTCATGTAAAGTTTCAGCTAAATCGGATAGGAATGGCGCCCTCTAGAATTTCAAGAAGTCAAGTCCCCAGATCTGTTTATATGACAGCTATATCAGGTTATGAACCGATTTGAACCATACTTGGCACAGTTGTTGGACATCATAACGAAACACTTCGTGCAAAATTTCATTCAAATCGGATAAGAATTGCGCACTCTAGAGGCTCAAGAAGACAAGACCCAAGATCGGTTTATATGGCAACTATATCAGGTTATGGACCGATTTGAACCATACTTGGCACAGTTGTTGTATATCATAACAAAACACGTCGTGCGAAATTTCATTCCAATCGGATAAGAATTGCGCACTCTAGAGGCTCAAGAAGTCTAGACCCAAGATCGGTTTATATGGGAGCTTTATCAAAACATGGACCGATATGGCCCATTCACAATACCAACCGACCTACATTTATAAGAAGTGTTTGTGTAAAATTTCAAGCGGCTAGCTTTACTTCTTCGGAAGTTAGCGTGCTTTCGACAGACAGACGGACGGACGGACATGGCTAGGTCGACATAAAATGTCGCGACGATCAAGAACATATGTAGATTATGGGGTCTCAGACGAATATTTCGAGTAGTTACAAACAGAATGACGAAATTAGTATAACCCCCATCATATGGTGGAGGGTATAACAAGTAAGAGCCTGCTAAGTTCGCATTCATTGATCGCATTTGTCGAGTCCTATGCGCAGTATCTCTTTCTAGGAGCTGTATCAAGTTATAGTCCGATTCGGACCATAAATGAATGCTGAACATTGTAGAAGTCATTGTGTAATATTTCAGTTCACTCGGATAAGAATTGCTCCTTGTAGGGGCTCAAGAAGCAAAATCAAGCTATTGATCGATTCAGACCATACTAGACACGTATGTTGAAGGTCATGAGAGAAGTCGTTGTACAAAATTTCAGCCTAGTCGGATGAGAATTGCGCCCTCTAAAAGCTCGAGAAGTCAAGACCCCAGATCTGTTATATGGCACCTATATCAAAATATGGACTGATTTAAACCATTCTTATCGTAGTTGTTGGAAGTGATATCAAAACACTACGTGCAAAATCTCAATAAAATCAGATAAAAATTGCGCATTCTAGAGGTTTAAGAAGTCAAGATACAAGATCGGTTTATATGACAGCAATACCAGATTATGAACCGATTTGAACCATACTTGGCACATTTGTTGGATATTATAGCAAACCACGTCGTGCAAAATTTCATTCCAATCAGATAAGAATTGCGACTTCTAGAGGCTCAAGAAGTCAAGACCCAAGATCGGTTTATATGGCAGCTATATCAAAACATAGACCGATTTGGCCCATTTATAATCCCAACAGGTTAGCTTTACTCCTTCGAAAGTTAGCGTGCTTTCGACAGACAGACGGACAAACATGGCTAGATCGATTTAAAATTACATGACGGTCAAGGACAAATTTACTTTATGGAGTCCCAGACGCATATTTCGAGGTGTTACAAACAGAATGACGAAATTAGTATACCCCCATCCTATGGTGGAGGGCATAAAAAGCAAACAAATAAAAAATTTTAAAAGTGTAGAAATCAGTTTTAAACTATTTAGTAAAAGCGTGCTAGGTTCGATCGGGCCGAATCTTATATACCCTCCACCATGGATCGCATTTGTCGAGTTCTTTTCCCGGCATCTCTTCTTAGGCAAAACAGGATATAAGGAAAGATTTGCTCTGCTATTAGAGCGATATCATATAGAACGAGCCGCAGATTAAGGGTCTTAGGTTCATAAAAGCCACATTTATTATCCGATCTTGCTGAAATTTGGCACAGTGAGTTGTGTAAGGCCCTTCGATATCCTTCGTCAATTTGGCCCAGATCGGTCCTGATTTGGATATAGCTGCCATATAGACCGATCCTCCGATTTAGGGTCTTAGGCCAATAAAAGCCACATTTATTATCCGATTTTGCTTGAATTTGGGACAGTGAGTTGTGTTAGGCTCTTCGATATCCATCGTCGGTTTGGCTGAGATCGGTCTGTATTGGAGGATCGGTCTATATGGCAGCTATATCCAAATCTAAACCGATCTGAGCCATATTGACGGAAGATGTCGAAGGGTCTAAGACAACTCACTGTCCCAAATTTCAGCAAAATTGGATAATAAATGTGGCTTTTATTGGCCTAAGACCCTAAATCGGCGGAGCGGTCTATATGGGGGCTATATCAAGATATAGTCCGATATAGCCTATCTTAGAACTTAACCTGCTTATGGACAAAAAAAGAATCGGAGCAAAGTTTCAGCTCAATATCTTTTTTTTTGAAGACTGTAGCGTGATTTCAACAGACAGACGGACGGACATGTCTAGATCGTCTTAGATTTTTACGTTAATCAAGAATATATATACTTTATAGGGTCGGAAATGGATATTTCGATGTGTTGCAAACGAAATGACAAAATGAATATACCGCCATCCGTCGGTGGTGGGTATAATAAACCGATCTGAACCATATACGACACGGATGTCGAAAAACCTAATATAAGTCACTATTCCAAATTTCAGTGAAATCGAATTATAAATGCGCCTTTTATATACCAAGACTTTATATAGAGATATCGGTCTACATGTAACCTATATCCATATCTGGACCGATTTTCTTCAAATTGCAGGAAAATATCGAAGAGCCTAATACAACGCAATGTCCCAAATTTTGGCGAAATCGGACAATCAATGCGCCTTTTATTGACCCAAGGCTTTTCATCAAGATATAGGTCTATATGGCAGCTATATCTAAATCTGGACCGATTTCGACCAAGTTGCAGATAAATGTCGAAGACCTGAACACAACTCACTGTCCCAAATTTCGGCGAAATCGGGTAATAAATGCGCCTTTTATGGCCCCAAAACCTTAAATCAAGAGATTGGTCTATATTGCAGCTATATCCAAATCTGGACCGATCTGAGCCAAATTGAAAAATAATATCGAAAGTTTTATCACAACTCACTGTCCCAAATTTCAGCAAAATCGGATAATAAATGTGGCTTTTATTGGTCTAAGACCCTAAATCGGAGGATCGGTCTATATGGCAGCTATATCCAAATCCAGACCAATCTGGGCCAAATTGACGAAGGATGTCGAAGGGGCTAAGACAACTCACTCTCCCAAATTTCAGCAGAATCGGATAATAAATGTGGCTTTTATGAGCCTAAGACCCAAAATCGGAGGATCGGTCTATATGGCAGCTATATAGAAATTTGAACCGATCTGGGCCAAATTGACGAAAGATGTTAGGGGGCCTAACACAACTTACTGTCCCAAATTTCAGCAAAATCGGATAATAAATGTGGCTTTTATGGGTCTAAGACCCTAAATCGGAGGATCGGTCTATATGGGGGCTATATCTAGATATAGTCCGTTTTGGCCCATCTTCGAACTTAACCTGCTTATAGACAAAAAAAGAATTTGTGCAAAGTTTCAGCTCAATATCTCAATTTTTGAAGACTGTAGCGTATTTCAACAGACAGACGGATAGACGGACGGACATGTCTAGATCGTTCTAGATTTTTACGCTGATCAAGAATATATATACTTTATAGATCGGAAATGGATATTTCGATGTGTTGCAAACGGAATGACAAAATGTATATACCCCTATCCTTCGGTGGTGGGTATAAAAAGAATCTGTGCAAAATTTCATGTAAATATCTCTATTTTTAAAGACTGTAGCGTGATTTCAACAGACGGACGGACATGTCTAGATCGTCTTAGATTTTAACGCTGATCAAGAATATATATACTTTATAGGGTCGGAAATGGATATTTCGATGTGTTGCAAACGGAATGACAAAATGAATATACCCCCATCCTTCGGTGGTGGGTATAAAAACTTCTGCATCTCAAATTTTAGAGCTTTAGCCCGCTGTGCAAAAGGGACCATTTTCTACGCTTTAGAAATGAAATGAACGAATTTCAAAAAATCTTCCATTTTTAACCATTAGGTACCTATATGTACGATTTTCAAAAATGTCTTTTAGTCGCCCAATATATGCTTTCAAGGTACCAGTTACACCGCAATTAGTAAGTTTTCTTCCACTGCTGGAACGATTTGCTTAATATCGTATTTTTGAAAAGACTGATAATTCGTATCAAGTTGCTTAATACTAACCGTCCCGCTCGCATTATGCGAAGTTAAGCTATTTCGTATTTTTTGGCACATTTTATACCCTCCACCATAAGATGGGGGGTATACTAATTTCGTCATTCTGTTTGTAACTACTCGAAATATTCGTCTGAGACCCCATAAGGTATATATATTCTTGATCGTCGTGGCATTTTATGTCGATATAGCCATGTCCGTCCGTCTGTCCGTCCGTCCGTCCGTCCGTCCGTCGTCCGTCTGTCTGTCGAAAGCACGCTAACTTCCGAAGGAGTAAAGCTAGCCGCTTGAAATTTTGCACAAATACTTCCTATTAATGTAGGTCGGTTGGTATTGTAAATGGGCCATATCGGTCCATGTTTTGATATAGCTGCCATATAAACCGATCTTGGGTCTTGATTTCTTGAGCCTCTAGAGTGCGCAATTCTTATCCGATTTGAATGAAATTTTGCACGACGTGTTTTGTTATGATATCCAACAACTGCGCCAAGTATAATTCAAATCGGTTTATAACCTGATATAGCTGCCATATAAACCGATCTTGCGTCTTGACTTCTTGAGCCTCTAGCGTGCGCAATTCTTATCCGATCAGAATGAAATTTTGCACGAAGTATTTCGTTAAGATATCCAACAACTGTGCCAAGTATGGTTCAAATCGGTCTATAACCTGATATAGCTGCCATATAAACCGATCTTGGGTCTTGACTTCTTGAGCCTCTAGAGTGCGCAATTCTTATCCGATTGGAATGAAATTTTGCAAGACGTGTTTTGTTATGATATCCAACAACTGCGCCAAGTATAGTTCAAATCGGTCCATAACCTGATATAGCTGCCATATAAACCGATCTTGAGTCTTGATTTATTGAGCTTCTAGCGTGCGCAATTCTTATCCGATCAGAATGGAATTTTGCACGACGTGTTTTGTTATGATTCCCAACAACTGTGCCAAGTATGGTTTAAATCGGTCCATAACCTGATATAGCTGCCATATAAACCGATCTTGTGTCTTGACTTCTTGAGCCTCTAAAGGGCACAATTCTTATCCGATTTGAATGAATTTTTGCACGAAGTATTTCGTTATGATATCCAACAACTGTGCCAAGTATGGTTGAAATCGGTCCATAACCTGATATAGCTGTCATATAAACAGATCTGTTGATTTGACTTAATGAGCTTTTAGAGGGCGCAATTCCTATCCGATTTGGCTGAAATTTTGCATGACGTATTTTATTTTTACTTTCAACAACTGTGTCAAATAAAGTACAAGTCGGTTCATAACCTGATATAGCTGCCATATAAACCGATCTGGGATCTTGACTTCTTGACCCTTAGAGGTCGCAATTATTATCCGATATGCCTGAAATTTTGTACGACGGATCCTCTCATGACCATCAACAAACGTGTTTATTATGGTCTGAATCGGTCTATAGCCCGATACAGATCCCATATAAATCGTTCTCTCTATTTTACTTCGTGAGCCCCAATGGGCGCAATTCTTATACGAATTGGCTGAAATTTTACACAGGTCTCCAACATATAATTTAATTGTTGTCCGAACCGGACCATATCTTGATATTGTTTTAATAGCAGAGCAACTCTTTTCTTATATCCTTTTTTGCCTAAGAAGAGATGCCGGGAAAAGAACTCGACAAATGCGATCCATGGTGGAGGGTATATAAGATTCGGCCCGCCCGAACTTAGCACGCTTTTACTTGTTGATACCAATATGTACGAAAAGAATATTTTGTCACCCATCACGATCCGCATCGTTTGGGTGCCGGGCCATAGCGGAGTAAGGGGGAATGAATAACCAGATGATTTGGCAGTGAAGGCCAGAGCAATAAACTTGCCGTCAATAAACTTGGTTAACCCGAAGCCTTTCGGGTTAACGTACGTTTTTTCCCATTACCAGTACTATTTTTCCATTGTTTTTTTTTTCATCCTCATAATTTTGTAGCAGAGGTCTTTTAAGATAAATTTCTAAATTCGAAAACTGTTGGTACTTGTTTTAGTACCTAAATGTAAAAATTTCCAAAACTCTTCTAATCATCAAATTGAGTTTGCCGTGGTGTACTTAATTTTCAAAATTCAGGGCTCTATCTCAATTTACAAAGAAAGTACCAAATAGTACCTATTGTAGCACTTAAAGTAATATTTCTCCCACTTCCGGTACTACTTTTGGAAAATGTTTATACCCTCCACCATAAGACGGGGGTATACTAATTTCGTCATTCTGTTTGTAACTACTCGAAATATTCGTCTGAGACCCCATAAAGTATATATATTCTTGATCGTCGCGACATTTTATGTCGATCTAGCCATGTCCGTCCGTCTGTCCGTCCGTCCGTCTGTCTGTCGAAAGCACGCTAACTTCCGAAGGAGTAAAGCTAGCCGCTTGAAATTTTGCACAAATACTTCTAATAAGTATAGGTCGGTTGGTATTGTAAATGGGCCATATCGGTCCATGTTTTGATATAGCTGCCATATAACCGATCTTGCGTCTTGACTTCTTGAGCCTCTAGAGGGCGCAATTCTTATCCGATTGGAATGAAATTTTGCACGACGTGTTATGTTATGATATCCAACAACTGCGCCAAGTATAGTTCAAATCGGTCCATAACCTGATATAGCTGCCATATCAACCGATCTTGTGTCTTGACTTCTTGAGCCTCTAGAGTGCGCAATTCTTATCCGATTGGAATGAAATTTTGCAAGACGTGTTTTGTTATGATATTCAACAACTGTGCCAAGTATGGTTCAAATCGGTCCATAACCTGATATAGCTGCCATATAAACCGATCTTGGGTCTTGACTTCTTGAGCCTCTAGAGTGCGCAATTCTTATCCGATTGGAATGAAATTTTGCACGTCATGTTTTGTTATGATATCCAACAACTGTGCCAAGTATGATTCAAATCGGTCCATAACCTGATATAGCTGACAAATAAACCGATTTGGGATCTTGACTTCTTGAGCCTCTAGAGGTCGCAATTATTATCCGATTTGCCCGAAATTATGTACTACGGATCCTCTCATGACCATCAACATACGTGTTTATTATGATCTGAAGCGGTCTATAGCCCGATACAGCTCCCATATAAATCGATCTCTCTATTTTACTTCTTGAGCCCCCAAATGGCGCAATTCTTATTCGAATTGGCTGACATTTTACACAGGTCTCCAACATATAATTTAATTGTGGTCCAAACCGGCCCATATCTTGATATCGCTATAATAGCAGAGCAAATCTTTTCTTATATCCTTTTTTTGCCTAAGAAGAGATTCCGGGAAAAGAACTCGACAAATGCGATCTATGGTGGAGGGTATATAAGTTTCAGCCCGGCCGAACTTAGCGCGCTTTTACTTGTTTATATTTTTATTTTATTACTCAAATTTAAATCCTATTTCCATTTTGTAAGTTTAAAGTTTCTCTTGCTATAGCTGACAAATAAACCGATTTGGGATCTTGACTTCTTGAGCCTCTAGAGGTCGCAATTATTATCCGATTTGCCCGAAATTATGTACTACGGATCCTCTCATGACCATCAACATACGTGTTTATTATGATCTGAAGCGGTCTATAGCCCGATACAGCTCCCATATAAATCGATCTCTCTATTTTACTTCTTGAGCCCCCAAATGGCGCAATTCTTATTCGAATTGGCTGACATTTTACACAGGTCTCCAACATATAATTTAATTGTGGTCCAAACCGGCCCATATCTTGATATCGCTATAATAGCAGAGCAAATCTTTTCTTATATCCTTTTTTTGCCTAAGAAGAGATTCCGGGAAAAGAACTCGACAAATGCGATCTATGGTGGAGGGTATATAAGTTTCAGCCCGGCCGAACTTAGCGCGCTTTTACTTGTTTATATTTTTATTTTATTACTCAAATTTAAATCCTATTTCCATTTTGTAAGTTTAAAGTTTCTCTTGCTATAGTTTTATTATTTTTTACTTTTATGTATTGTATATTTACTAGTCGAACCGGACCCGCTCCGCTGCGCCTTGTTTAACTCTCTAATATCTTTTTACGGTGGGGAAACTTCGCCCTGAATACGGATATCGAAATCGTGCCTGAAGCCTATGACGCTGAACGCATTCGAATCCTAGGGAGAACATCGGACAAAGCGGTGGTTGGCGACATTTGCGAGGTACAATGCCATGCATGGTTATTTAAAAATTTTTCCCCAAAGAGGTGTCCACTGCGGGACGCCGTTCGGACTCGTATATAAAAGAAGGTCCTTATCATTGAGTTTGAACTTGAATCGTAAAGCACTCAGTGATGTGTAAGAAGATTGCTAATGCTCGGTTCCTGGTGTTTTTAAAAATTATGGTAATGGGAAGTGCTTTTTAGGGGAGGGATGACACTCAGACATTTCGACTAAAATATGATTATCAAATTCGTGCTGCACTTCCAAATCTCTTTAATTTGAGCCCCATATTTCCATGGCCGGTAAATATTAACCGTTTGGAGGGTGTTTTGAGGCTGGGGCGGCCACCGACATTTTGCATTGGAAATAGATATGAAATTCGTTCTTTATTTCGAACGGAAGTGAAGTTCAGTTTAGGGGGTGCTATAGGGCGTACCCCAAAACACTTGGTTCCAAAATTGAATGTCAAATTGGTTTTCTACTCTCAAATATCTTTAATTTGAGTCCCATATTGTCACAATGGGTCAAATAACCCATTTGACGTATCTTTAGGGGGAAAAGGGCCACCTAGACTACAACTCAAATTTTAATGTCATATTCGTAATCTACTTCCAAAAACCTTTCATTTGAGTCCCATATAGCCATGATGGGCTAATATGCCCATTTGGGGGTAGTTGGGTGTGGGCGACCACCCATTACTTGGACCTAATGTTTTATGCCATATTTGTAATCTACTGCCGGATACTTCTCATTTGAGTACCATATTGGCATGAACTTCGAATGTATCTGTTTAGAGGAGTTTTGGGGTTGGTGGGCCTTGAACCGAAGTTTCAATACCATATTCATTTTCTGGTCTCCAATACCTTTCATTTGATACCCATGTTGTGCCCATCGGACCACTTTCGGATATGGGTGGTGTTTTTGGAGTAAGGGGGAGGGTCCGCCTCCACCCGATATCTAAAAATTGTATAGCCTATGTTTCCTTCCAGAAAAACGTACACAATCTATGAAAATTTTTAGAAAATCGGTTTAGCTAAGTATCATAGTCATGACCCCCAACACTTCGATCTGATTTTGTATGCCAGATACGGGTACGTAGCCTCAAACTTTAATACCATATTCGTATTCTACTCTCCAATATCCTTAATTTGATACCCAAATTATTCCGATCGGGAACCGCCCCTTCCGTTATCAACAAATTATTAAGCCTATTCCTACATCCTGACCATATTCGTAATCTACTCCCGAATACCTTTCATTTGAGTCACATATTGTCATGGTCGTCAAATAAACCAATTTTTAGGGGTTTTGGGGCTGGGGCGGCCCCCAGGTACATAGACCCAACATTTATTATGAAATTCGTACTCCACTCTTGAATACCTTTCATTTGAATCCCATATTGTCCCGATCGGTCAACTTTTTTTTTTTGGGTAGTACTTTTGGGGTATCAAAATATCAAAAAATTATTAAGTCTATGTTTCTTTCCAGACCAACCTACACAATCTGTGAACATTTCAAGGTAATCGGTTCAGCCGTTCTCGAGTCTATTCGGAACAAACCCACAAACAAACAAACTCAAATTGAATTTTATTGGGTTGCCCACAAAGTAATTGCGGATTTTTCATATAGTCGGCGTTGACAAATTTTTTTACAGCTTGTGACTCTGTAATTGCATTCTTTCTTCTGTCAGTTATCAGCTGTAACTTTTAGCTTGCTTTAGAAAAAAAAAGTGTAAAAAAAGTGTAAAAAAGTATATTTGATTATTCTAAGTTTTATTAAAAATGCATTTACTTTCTTTTAAAAAATCCGCAATTACTTCTTGGGCAACCCAATATATATAAGACTCGCTGAACCGGGCCCACTCCGCTGCGCCTTCTTTTACTTTATATTGAATATTTATTTTCGACAATTAAAGAGCTTTTTGTGAAATACCATGCTACGAAAGTAGTATATCGTTTGACTAACAGTTTTAAAATATAAGTGCCTTTATCTGAATCCCATATGATCTTTATTGGTCCACGAATCTATGTTTGGATTTAAGGTGTATCCATTCTTAAAACACTTTATTTCAGCCCGATATTCTCATGATATCACATTTAGTGGTGTTTTCGGGGGAGAGGTGTTCCCCCAGACATTTGTCCCTGAAAAATTATCAGCATCGTGCTCTTCTTTCAAATACCATTTATTTAAACCCCTTATTACCATTAGTTTACAAGATGAGGCGTTCCCCTAACACAGGGCCCCAAAATAGATTATCAATTTCGTTTTCTAATCTCAAATACCTTTCATTTGAGCCACATATTGGCATGGTCGAAAAATTTGTATCCTTTGGGAGATGTTTTGGGCAAGGGGTGATGCCCTAAATACATGGTCCTACATTTGGATACCAAATTCGTATTATACTTCCAAATACATTTATTTGAGCCCCATATTGCGATGGTCAGTAAAAAATTGCTGTTTGTGGGGTATTTTGGGAAAGAGGTAGACCCCCGAAAATTGGTCCCGAAAGTGGATATCAATTTTTTGCTCTACCAATACCTTGCATTTAAGCTCGATATTGACATGGTCGGTAAATGTGCCCGATTTAGGGGTGTTTTGGGGGTTGGGGTGGTCCCCCTAGCACTTGGTTCCACTTGGTTTTAGGGTGGGGCGGCCCCCCTAGGTACCCCATCCGGATACCAAATTTTTATTTTTAGGGTACTATATGAGAGCACACAAAATTTCGCTTAAATCGCACCACCCATCTCCGAGATCTGGCGTTTCTGAAAAATAGGGTAAGAGGAAGGTCCGCTCCCCTTCAGATATTAAAACAAGTAAAATCGTGCTAAGTTCGGCCGGGCCTAATCTTTTATACTCTCCACCATGGGTCGCATTTGTCGAGCTCATGCCACGGTGTCTCTTTTTAGGCAAGCAAATGATATTAGAAAAGAATTGCTATGTTATTGGAACATGGAACAATATCAAATTATTGCTTATTTCGCACCATAATTGAACTGAATATTGGAAACCATAGTAGAAGTCATTGCGTAAAATTTCAGCCAAATCTTGTAAGAATTGCGCACTTTAGGGGCTCAAGAAGTAAAATAACTCCTTATTTTACTTCTTCTCCTCATGCAAATTATCAGCAAAATCGGATAATAATTGCTCTAGTGGCTCAAGAAGTCAAGATCCCAGATCGGTTTATATGACAGCTACATCAGGTTATGAACCGATTTGAACCTTATTTGACACAGTTGTTGAAAGTAAGAATAAAATACGTCATGCTAAATTTCAGCCAAATCGGATAGGAATTGCGCCCTCTAGAAGCTCAAGAAGTCAAGTCCCCAGATATGTTTACATGACAGCTATGTCAGGTTATGAACCGGTTTGAACCATACTTGGCACAGTTATTGGTTATCATAACAAAATACTACGTGCGAAAATTCATCAAGACACAAGATCGGTTTATTCGACAGCTATATCAGGTTATGGACCGATTTGAACCATACTTATCCCAGCTTTTGGAAGCCATATCAAAACACGTCGTGCAAAACTCAAGAAGCCAAGACCCAAGATCAGTTTATATGGCAGCTATATCAAAACATGGACCTATTTAAACCATACTTAGCACAGTTATTGGAAGTGATATCAAAAGACCACGTCGAATCGGACCAGAATTGCGCCCTCTAGAGGCTCAAGAAGTCAAGACCCAAGATCGGTTTATATGGCAGCTATATCAAAACATGAGCCTATATGGCCCATTTACAATCCCAACCGACCTACACCTATAAGAAGTATTTGTGCAAAATTTCTAGCGGCTAGCTATACTCCTTCGAAAGTTAGCGAACTTTCGGCAGACAGACGGACGGACGGACGGACATGGCTAGATCGACATAAAATGTCACGACGATCAAGAATATATATACTTTATGGGGTCTTAGACGAATATTTCGAGTAGTTACAAACAGAATGACGAAATTAGTATACCCCCATCCTACGGTGGAGGGTATAAAAATGTGTTGACAAAGTGATATCTTAACCAATAGAACTCGGTTGCGAAGTAAAGTTTCTAAACGCCACCCTTAGGAAATGGTGCTCAACGTAAATTCCTTTCGTCCCATGTAAATATGACTTGGCCACAGTATCATTATTCCTGCTCTGGTCCACACACAAAATGTTTAACGATGAGTGAGCAATTAAAGCCACCCCTTAAAATGCGAGATCCTAATTGTACTCTTAGTATAGGTTGAAAAGACTTTGTCTCTTCATTGTTATTCGCCCCTCTGTTGGAAACTTTTAATTCCTCTTGGTGTGCTTGTCATTGTTTTGTTGCGGCACATTTATAAAGTCACAAAAATGTGTTTATGGCAATTTAACATTGACGTGCACATATTTTGGGCTTAGCGCACACAAAAGACGTTTATGGCTATTATCAAAAAAAAAAAAAAAAAAACTTAAACCAAACGATGGTGGGTGCATTCTTATGGCGGTTGGATGTAATAATATTTAAAGAGAGCTATTCGTTAAGTATTATCTTAGATGCTACCATTATACAATGTATCAGGCCAAGTATGTAAATATCAAAAATCGAACATAACAACAAGTGAAAGGCAAACAAAGGATAAAATAAAATAATTGTTATGCCATAGGAGCTAAATCAAGTTATGGTCCGATTCGGACCATCATCGAATTGAATGTTGGGGACCAGTAAAGTCATTGTGTAAAATATCAGACAAATCGAATAAGAATTGCGCCCTTTCGGATTACAGGGGAGCTGTATCAGGCTATAAACCGATTCAGACCATATTTCACAGGTATGTTGAAGGCCATTACAATAATAACGCCCACTAGACGCTCAAAAGGTCAAGATCTCAGAAATGTTTATATGGCAGCTATATCAGGTTATGAACCGATTTCAACCATACTTAGCAAAGTTGTTGGGAATCATAACAAAACACGTCATGCAAAATTTCAGCCAAATGGGATAGGAATTGCTCCCTGTAGAGACTCAAGAAGTCAAGACCCCAGATCTGTTTATATGGCAGCATAATCAGGTTATGGATCGATTTGAACTATTCTTAGCACAGTTGTTGAAAGTTAAAACAAAACACATCAAGCAAGATTTCAGCCAAATCGGATAATAATTGCTTCCTCTAGTGGCTCAAGAAGTCAAGACCCCAGATCGGTTTATATGGCAGCTATGTCAGGTTATAGACCGATTTGAATTATTCTAAACACAGTTATTGAAAGTCATAACAAAACACGTCGTGCAAAAGTGCAGCCAAATCGGATAAGAATTGTGCCCTCTAGCGGCTCAAGAAGTCAAGATCCCAGATCGGTTTATATGGCAGCTATATCAAAAGGTGGACCGATATGGGCCATTTACAATCCCAACCAACCTACACTAATAAGAAGTATTTGTGCAAAATTTTTAACGGCTAGCTTTACTCCTTCGAAAGTTTGCGTGCTTTCGACAGACAGTCGAAGGGACCTTATGACTTCCAACAACTGCGCCTAATATGGTTTTAATTGGTCCATGACTAGATTTGGCTGAAATTTTATACAACGACTATTACTATTATCTCCAACATTCAGTTCAATTATGGTCCGAATCGGACGATAACTTGATATTATAGCTCCAATATCGTAGCATTTATTTTCTTTTATCATATGTTTGCCTAAAGAGAGATACCGGGAAAAGAACCCCGACAAATGCGATCCATGGTGGAGGGTACATAAGATTCGGCCCGGCCGAACTTAGCACGCTTTTACTTGTTCATTTTCATTTATTTATTGCAAAAGTCAGCAAATATGCCCGGTTTGGGGTATTGGCCCCATAAACTTTAAATATTTAGTTCCACTCTCTTTAAAACCCAAATTGTCTTGGTTAGCAAATGCATCCTATTTGGGAGTTGTTATGGTGGTGGGACGTTCCCTAGACAGTTGGTCCCTAATGTTGATATCAGATATGTGGTCTACTTCTAAATACCTTTAATTTGAGCCCCATATTTCCATAGACTGCAAACGTGACCGGCTTGGGGTGTGTTTTGGAGGATGGGCGGCCACTCAGTGAGTTGGCCTTGAAAATATATATCGGGTTCGTGTTCCTCTCTAAAAACCCTCTTATTTGAGCCTCATACTGCAACAGTCGGCAAATACTTACTATTTGGGTGGTGTTGTGGGGGTGGGGTGGCCCCATAGACACTTTTCCCGAATATTGATATCAGATTCGTGCTTTACTACCAAAGACCTTTCATTTGAGCCCCATATGGCTATGGTCGTAAAATTGTCCCATTTGGGGGATGTTTTTGGTGAGAGGCGGCTTCCCAAACAGTTGGTCTCATATTTGGATATCAGATTCAAATTTTACACTCAAATACCTTTTATTTAAGCCCCATATTCCCATGGTCAGTAAATAAGTCCTGTTTGGGGTGTGTTTTGGGGAAGGGTGGACCCCCAGAAACGTCGTCCCACAATTGGGTATCAGATTCGTATTATACTCGCATACCTTTTATTTGAGTTCCAAATAGGTATCCCATCCGAAATTTGGATGCCAAATTTTAATTTTTAGGGTACTATATGAGAGCACACAAAATTTTGCTTAAATCGCACCTCCCATCTCCGGGATCTGGCGTTCTGAAAAGTAGGGTAAGGGGGAGGGAAATATCCATTTCCGACCCTATAAAGTATATATATTCTTGATCAGCGTAAAAATCGAAGACGATCTAGACATGTCCGTCCGTCTGTCCGTCTGTCAGTTGAAATCACGCTACAGTCTTCAAAAATAGAGATATTGAGCTAAAAATTTGCACAGATTCTTTTTTTTGTCCATAAGCAGGTTATGTTCGAAGATGGGCTATATCGGACTATATCTTGATATAGCCTCCATATAGACCGATCCGCCGATTTAGGGTCTTAGGCCAATTAAAGCCAAATTTATTATCCGATTTTGCTGGGGCAGGGCAGGCCCTTCAACATTCTCCGTCAATTTGGCTTAGATCGGTCTAGATTTGGATATAGCTGCCATATAGACCGATCTCTCGGTTTTAGATTTTGGAGCCATAAAAAACGCATTTATTGTCCGATGTTGCCGAAATTTGGAACAAAGAGTTATGTTAAGCCCCACCACATATTTCTGCAATTTGGTCTAGATCGATCAAGATTTGCATATAGCTGTCATATAGACCGATCTCTCTATTTAAAGTCTTGGCCCCATAAAAGACACATTTTTACTCCGATTGCACTGAAATTTGACACACTGAGTAAAATTTAGCCGCTTGAAATTTTGCACAAATACTTCTTATAGGTGTAAGTCGGTTGGGATTATAAATGGACCAAATCGGACTATGTTTTGATATAGCTGCTATATAAACCGATCTTCGAACTTGATTTCTCGAGCCTCTAGAGGGCGCAATACTCTTCCGATTTGGCTGAAAATTTGCATGAGGCGTTTCGTGACTTCCAACAACTGTACTAAGTATGGTTCAAATCGGTATATAACATGATATAGCTGTCATATAAACCGGTCTGCGGTCTTGAATTCTTGAGCCTCTACAGGGCGCAATTCTTATCTGATATGGCTGAAATTGTGTGAAGTTGTTTGTTGTGACTTTCAACAAATGTCCGATGTATGGTTCAAAGAGGCCAATAACCTGATATAGCTGCCATATAAACCGATCTGAGATCTTGACTTCTTGAGTCTCTGAAGGTCGCAATTATTATCTGATTTGTCGATTTTGTATGACGGATCCTCTCATGACCATCAACATACGTGTTTATTATTGTCTGAATAAGTCTATCTTATATATAGCAAGTAAAAGCGTGCTAAGTTCGGCCGGGCCGAATCTTATATACCCTCCACCATGGATCACATTTGTCGAGTTCTTTTCGCGGCATCTCTTTTGTCCCATATAAAGTAAAAGAAGGCTCAGCGGAGCGGGCCCGGGTCAGCTAGTAACCTATAAAACGATCTCCCTATTTTAATTTTTGAGCCCCCTAGGGCGAAGTCCTTATTTGATTTGGCTGAAATTTTACATAAAGACTTCTACTGTGCTCTCCAACATCCATTCCATTATGGTCCGAATCGGACCATAACTTGATATAGCTCCAATAGCATAGCAATTATTTTCTTTGATCCTTTGTTTACCTTATAAGAGATACCAGGAAAACAACTCTACAAATGCGATCCATGGTGGAGGGTATATAAGATTCGGCCCGCCCAATCTTAGCACGCTTTTACTTGTTTAAATTACTTCAGTTCAGTCTTTATTGTATATAATATCTTCATTCCGTTTGTAACACCACGAAATATGCGTCTAAGACCCCATAAAGTATATACATTCTTGATCGTCATGACATTATAAGTCGATTTAGCCATGTCCGTCCGTCTGTCCAAAGCACCCTAATTTTCGAAGGAGTAAAGCTAGGCGCTTAAAATTTATCACAAATATTTCCTATTAGTGTGGGTCAGTTGAGATTGTAAATGGGCCAAAT
This sequence comes from Stomoxys calcitrans, assembly GCF_963082655.1. Classification (NCBI taxonomy): domain Eukaryota; kingdom Metazoa; phylum Arthropoda; class Insecta; order Diptera; family Muscidae; genus Stomoxys; species Stomoxys calcitrans. The sequence continues at coordinate 102,985,750 of NC_081552.1, forward strand.
CGGTCCATGTTTTGATATAGCTGCCATATAAACCGATCTTTGGTTTCGACTTCTTAAGCTTCTAGAGGGCGCAATTCTGATTCAATTTGGCTGAAATTTTGCCCGTGGTGTTTTGGTATCACTTTCAACAACTGTGCTAAGTATGGTTCTAATCTGTTGATAATCTGATACAGCTGCCATATAAACCGAACTTGGGTCTTGACTTCTAGGCTTCTAGAGCGTACAATTTTTTTTCGATTTGGTTTAAATTTAGCATGTTCTGGTATTACTCCCAACAACTGTGGCAAGTTAAGTCTACATGAGTCTATAACTTGATATAGCAGCTATATAAACCAATCTCCCGGTTAGATTTCTTGGGCTTCTGTCTATCTCCCAGTTTGATTTTTTGAGCCTCTGGAGGGCGCATTTATTACACAATTTGCATGAAATTTTGGAGGTGGTGTTATTCTATGACAGGTGTTTTTCCATTTGAAAATGTCATTCAAAGAACTTGAAAAATACGATCCATGGTGGAGGGTATATAAGATTCGGCCCGTTCGAACCTAGCACGCTTTTACTTGTTATACCCTCTACCATAGGATGGGGGTATACTTATTTCGTCATTCTGCTTGTAACTCTTTGAAATATTCGTCTAAGACCCCAAAATGTATATATTGGGTTGCATAAAAAGTAATTGCGGATTTTTTAAAAGAAAGTAAATGCATTTTTAATAAAACTTAGAATGAACTTTAATCAAATATCCTTTTGCCATCTTCCTGGCAAATTTAGTATTCCACGCTCATAGAACTTCTGGCCTTTATCTGCAAAAACTGAACCAAGAGCGATTTTATAGCCTCATCATTGCCGAAAGATTTACCATTTAAGGAGTTCTGCAAGGATCGAAATAAATGGTAGTCTGATGGTGCAAGGTCAGGGCTATATGGTGGATGCATCAAAAGTTCCCAGCCAAGCTCACGCAGTTTTTGGCGAATGACCAAAGATGTGTGCGGTCTAGCGTTGTCCTGGTGGAATATGACACCTTTACGATTGACCAATTCTGGTCGCTTCTCCTTGATGGCTGTATTCAATTTGTCCAATTGTTGACAGTAAACATCCGAATTAATCGTTTGGTTCCTTGGAAGCAGCTCAAAATATACCACACCCTTCCAATCCCACCAAACAGACAGCATAACCTTCTTTTGGTGGACATCAGCCTTTGAAGTGGTTTGAGCTGGATCACCATGCTTGGACCATGATCGTTTTCGACTAACGTTGTTGTAAACAATTAATTTTTCATCTCCAGTTATGATTCGTTTTAAAAACGGATCGAATTCATTGCGTTTAAAGTGCATATCACAAGCGTTGATTCGGTTTGTTAAATGAATTTCTTTCAATACATGTGGTACCCATATTAAAATTGACGCCAAACAAACAAATGTAAACAAAATTTGGCGCACTTTTTTTCTAAAGCAAGCTAAAAGTATGTAATGCAATTTTTCCTATATTTGTTTGAAATGTGTACCACACGTTATATTCCTCAATACAATTCGAGTACTTGCACTGTACAGACAGAATTTTGTTACTTTTATTACAAGTAGGGAGTATTGACTACTTGTAATTGATAATTACATGCATACGTGTCTCAGCGGAGTTATGCTTGACAGGCTACGTGGCTGCGAAACCTCATTTTTGCATTCTTTTCTTGATCAACCTTTAAGAAGTAAAGTCAAAAATTTAAGACCAGTTTTATTTTAAGTGGAAGTTTAAGTCAAGAAAAATTCCTTCGCGGTGATTAAGATAAAGAAGAAAAAAAAAAAAAAAAAAGAAACAATATCCGAATTAATTCGGCTCAGAAATTCTAACCTCTTTGCTGAGGTCCGCGTGCTGCAAGACGACACGCCAATACTTTGCTTTCGTTGGACGTTTCAAATAATAAAAGCACCTAAGAGAAATCTTCATAAGAGAAGCTTTAAAAACCCACGTGCCACCTTCTGGTTCCCTGGAGCCCGACTGGTCGTCTCCAAGAATTATCTTGGGCACGTGGTCAACAGGAGCGCCTTCATAACACCTGAGGAAAAAGTGCCACGAAAATCCAATTTATATTCCACCAACAGCCGGAATTGTGCCTTGAACAACTTTGGAATAGACAGCCTTCCAAATTTTATTCATTTTTTGTCTTTGGCGACTACACCACATGTTCTCGGTGCTGTTGTCAGACAGGATTTCTGTTTAACTGCCTCCAACATTGGTTCGCCTTATTATCATCAACATTTGAAGCCCTATCACCGGTGCTTGGGCTGTTGCTAAGAGAGACGTTTAATTTTTTTATGGAGTAAATCAATCTCCCTTGAAAACCACATGCCATAACTATAAGCAACAGTCCACATAACCTACAAGTGACCCGCCGAATAAGCCAGCAAGATACCACCGAAGACGTAGCTAATTACCAAGATGTATTTTTAATCAACTAGCCATTCACCACTTTCAATAAAAAAAAACATCATCATCGTCGTAATTTTGGCATGGCTCATACACATCACCCACATAAGTAACTAAGATTTATGTAAACCGAAACCAAAATCATCATAATGACGATCAACTCCCATTCGACATACAAGTGTCTGATCGCATCGTAATAATTAAGTAAAAAAAAACATAAAGGAAAAGAATTAATCTGAAATATTTAAAATAAGCTAAGTTTGAAGCCAGTTAAGTATCATGGATATACTCTAAAGTTAAAACCAAACTATCTTAAATTATTTTTTTTACTTTTCAATATCATCATAATTAACTTAGCCCAAACATCATTTGCAAAGCAAAAACATAATCATCTTCCAACTTCCCATGTAATAGCGCCAGCAGCGGACGAGGCCTCATCCAACAGCGGCAGCAAAAACAATGTAAGTGGTGAGTCTTCAATGATATTTCATTCATTTGTTTTTTCTTTGTTTTTTTTTTTTTTTTTTTTTTTGCTTTGCATTGATCAAAATTGATAAATCGTGCGTAGTTACAAGCAGGCAAAAATCAAGTGACGTCATTGATAACATGAGTGCATTGCTTTTGTGATTTCTTTTTGTTTTTTTTTTCGAATTCTTTACATCATTCATTGTCTGGTTTTGATTCATGGTTGCTTGTAACCAAGGCTTAGGCGCTACACACAATTAATTTGCATATTAGATTTATCCGTCTATATAAATTTTTTTTTATTATTAATTTGCTATGGAGTTCTATTTAACTTATTTTTCATATTGATTTTATAAATTAAGGGTTAGAATTTAAAATTTTTATAGGATAAAATTTCTATGAATTTACATTTTTTTTTTATAATAAAAATGAATTTGGAAAGGAATATGTAAGTCTATTTAATATTCTTACCGGGTGTGAGAAAGCATAAAAACTTGAGGTAGCGTACTTGGGACTTTAGCAATACAAATCGGTGCAATGTTAAAGTCAAAGGTAGGGAGGGTAGAGAGCATCAATCTCCAAAACATCTGGAGAAATAGCAGTGTAGTAATTGTGGTGTTTTGTTGCAGGCATTGATCGACAGGGGAGTTTCGTTTGTCACCTGAAATCTTGTAGGTCAATTTCTTTGTTGTTTTTTTTTTTTTGTAGTCAATTTTCAGTATAGGGAGTCTATAAATTTATTTATGAATGACCATTTTTTTATTGGAGTGCGAGGGAACAAGAATCCCCCCCATGCCGACTGAAAGCTAGCATAGTCAATGACTCCCGTTCGTTCCTCCACTCTGATGGATTAAAAAGCCTGATTGTCAGGAAATAAAAAATTTAGTTGTGGAAATGGTTCATTACATAATTTGGCGCCCAGAACGTGGGGCCTAGGAAATTGTATTTGTTTCAGAACAAATCATTTTCTTGCCCTTAGTAAATCCATCCAAGTAAATATGTAAATTTCAAGACTGTTTTAGTTAAGCTTTCATGGACGTTATAACTTGGCACAACAGATAAAGTGCAGTGTCTTTTGGATTTTTGATTAATTGATGCTTTTGATTATATCAACTGAAAGAATCTCTGTATTTCCTTCGGTTGTTGAAGGTTTAGTCGTTTAGGGAAGCTTTATAAAATGTAGGTCACCGCAAATATTTTTGAGTTTGTGTTTTGTTTGGTACTGAGTTATCAGCTCCTGATTACTTTTGGATTTACAATATATTGCTGTTTGCGAGTTATTGTCCAAGTTAATTAGAGATAGAGTGAAATAATGCTGGTTTGTACGAATAACGATTTTCTCTTAAATATGACAATAGAATATTTTTTTTTTCAATCAATCACTATACTCTTGTTTAATCAAGTTTTTATTGTTGTTTCACACCCTATGGTAGGAATCGTTTAGATATCGATTGTTTAAACCTAAAATTTTGGTATATATTTTATTTGGCTGAATTTTTGTTTTAAATTTAATTTAGCATAATGGAGCGTACTCCTCCACAGAATCAGGCTGTAGCCATGCCTCAAGAAGTAGACGTCTCTGCTACGGATACTTGTGTAATTTGTGGGGATAAAATGTTAGAGGAGCATGATCTTTGTACATTGTCAGAATGTAGCCATAGCTTTCATAGAAATTGTATGGAAAACCATCTAGCTAGTTCGACAGAATGCCCGATATGCAAAAGGCAATGTTCTTTGGCAGAAATTAGGAAAGAAAAGGTAAAAGGTGGTATCAGTAGTCGTGGTAAACCCCGAGGGGCTATGGCAAAAACGTATAAGACTAGAAGTCAGGCACGGAATCCTCATCAAGACTCATTTCAAAATAGTTTTGTGGACTTAGACGCTATAGAGGGCAACCTTCGAGTTGATACGGATGTACCTCGACCTAGTGTAGATTACGGATATATTAGTCGAATTGTGAAAGATACGGTCACTAGTACGATGCAGGCGAATAGGGATATATCTCAACCTAGTGTAGACTACGATCGTATTGGTCGAATGGTAGAGAATACGGTCACGAGAATGGTACAGAACTTGAATTTGATTCCTTTGAACTCAGGAGGAGATGATTTTCCTTTAGGAGATGGCGAAGTAGGTCGAAATCCCGAGTCAGATAATCGCACGAATAGGGGAAATTTCCAACACCACAACAGGGCCGCTGTATCCAATTATGATGCTAGTTCAGATCCACCAAGAGTTGACAATGACATAAGAGGTAGCCATTCGAATAATAGTCAAGGTTTTAGATCGTCTTCTACTGAGAGCCGTAGTATAAGACCGGATAAGTTGACAGCCGTAATAAGGGACTGGAATATACGTTTTGACGGGTCTCATAGCGGGATAAGTGTAGAGGAGTTTCTTTATAGAGTCAGAACTCTGACGAAAGAGAACCTTAACGATGATTTTTCTCAGTTGTGTAGAAATTTGCCTTTGCTCTTAACAGGCAAGGCACAAGATTGGTACTGGAGGTACCATAAACAAGTACCTCAGATTGAGTGGGAACCTTTTTGTGCAGCATTGAAATATCAATACAAGGAGTTTAGGTCAGCGTTCGATATAAAAGAGGAGATAAGAAGTAGGAAAATGAGAACGAACGAGACATTTGAATCCTTTTATGAATCTATTTCTTCTTTGCTGGACAGACTTGATACTCCCATGCCAGAACAGGAGCTAATAGAGATTTTAACCCGTAATTTACGACCAGAAATAAGGCATGAGCTTCTTTATGTTTCAATATTTTCCATTGCGCACCTGCGTAAACTTGTCCAAATGAGGGAATCACTATTGGGAGACGAACAATTTCGTAAGGGATTGTCTGCTAGAATTGTTCCGAATCAGGGCCATAGAAAAATTGCTGAACTGGATTTTGAGGAAGACCATAATTTTCCATTGGAAGATATCGTTCAATCGGTTGACGCGGTGCAACACCCATCTAGGTCAGTGAAGTGTTGGAACTGCGATGAGTTAGGACATTATTGGGAAGACTGCGAATGTGAACGCAAAATATTTTGTTATGGCTGCGGAGAGAAGAATACTTACAAGCCGCAGTGTGCGAAATGCGCCTCTAGGAAATTGTGGAAGCCAAAAAACTAGATAGCTCTATAAATCCAATGCCAACCAAGATACAACCACCGAGACTGAATAACGATTTAAATAACCCAAATGGCATGGATTTAGAACCTAAAATTTCAATTCTTAAGCGACACTATTCTGAACTCGATAATTACACTCCAAATTGTTTGCCTTTTCCTCTCATTCCGTACCACAAACGGTGGGAAAATTACCTAGCTAGAAGAAAGGAAATTTTTGAAGCATCAGCTTTAAATTTACAGTCTATAAAGAGACCCAAGCGGTCAACCTTGAGATTAAGAAAATATTATAAGCAAAGAAAATTCACTTCAAAATTTTATTTATCCTCCATAGTTAATAATTCTTCAGATAGGAGATATTATGCATCTGTGAAGTTTTTGTCATATACCGAATTAGGTTTGTTGGACACCGGCGCTAACGTGTCATGTATTGGATCGGACTTAGCAGGAGTAGATTTTAGTAGCTATCAGGAATTTCATCCATTGAAGTCATTTGTCAGGACAGCAGACGGGGTTACACAAAGAGTTAAGGGATACCTTCATGTAAATATGCATTTTAAGAATCAGGTCCAGAGGATGAAGATTTTGATAGTTCCTTCAATTAGCCAAAGGCTAATACTTGGTCTAGATTTTTGGGCTAAATTTAAACTGGCACCCGATTTGTTTGATAATGCGATTGTTTCTTCCACACAAACTGATGTTCGGGAACTGGTTTCAGAGATGTCTGAAGCATCCCCTGAGTGTGATGATAATAGGAGATACCCGCTTACTCCATTGCAACGTCAGCAATTGGAGACTGTGATTCAATTATTCCCAAATTCCGACAGAGAAGGACTTGGTAGAACGGACTTAATCAAGCACAAGATTGAAGTTGATGGGGCTACTCCAGTCAAACAGAGATATTACCCAGTGTCCCCTGCCGTGGAGAGGCTGATGTATCAGGAGGTGGAGAGGATGTTATCTCTAGGAGTGATAGAACCATCTTCTTCATCTTGGAGCTCCCCAATGAGATTAGTCTTAAAACCCAACAAGGTACGCCTGTGCCTTGATGCGAGGAGATTGAACCAGGTAACCAGGAAGGACGCGTACCCGTTACCCAGTATTGAGGGAATATTTTCCAGACTCCCCAAAGCCCACATTATATCCAAGCTTGACTTGAAAGACGCATACTGGCAGATTGGCCTTACCGAGGAATCCAAAGCTTTAACGGCCTTTACAATCCCCGGTAGACCTCTCTACCAGTTTGTCGTTATGCCATTTGGGCTTTGTAATGCCCCTGCTACCATGTGCCGACTTGTTGACGAACTTATACCCCCTGACTTGCGAAATTGCGTTTTTGGCTACTTAGACGACTTAATTGTGGTCTCAGAAGATTTTAATACTCACCTTACTGTGTTAGTTAGGCTGGCTGAACAACTTCGGAGAGCAACCCTTACCCTGAATGTCGCGAAATCGCATTTTTGTGTGACTGAGGCTAACTATTTAGGGTATATCATTGGAGAGGGTGGCATAAAGACAGATCCCCAGAAAGTAGACTCGATTTTGAACTGGCCAGTTCCCAAAAATATTAAACAGGTACGAGGTTTCTTAGGCCTAGCGGGTTGGTATCGGAGATTTGTTTCTAATTTTTCATCCGTCGTTTTTCCGATCACTGAGGTTTTATCGACCAAACGAACATTCAAATGGACTGAGGACGCACAGAAGGCTTTTGACCATCTAAAGAAACTTCTCACCACTGCACCGATTCTGTCTAATCCGGATTTTTCTAAAAAGTTTTTCCTGCATTGCGATGCCAGCGATTTTGGCATAGGCGCAGTGTTAGTGCAGTTGGATGAGGAGGGCAATGAGAAGCCAATAGCTTTCATGTCTCGAAAGTTATCGTCGGCACAGAGGAACTACAGTGTGACCGAACGTGAATGTTTGGCAGCTGTTGAGGCTATTAAGAGATTTCGATGTTATCTTGAACTACAAGAGTTTGAGATAGTCACCGACCACTCATCCTTGTTGTGGTTGATGAGGCAACCCGATTTGACAGGGCGCTTAGCTCGATGGGTTTTCAAATTACAAGGGTTCAAGTTTACAGTCCGACATAGAAAGGGAAAAGAAAATGTGGTTCCAGACGCCCTATCTCGTATCCCCAGCGAGGAAATTTCTGCGGTTGAGCTGATTGGACCGGAAATCGACTTAGAATCTCCACATTTTCAGGATGAAGGATATGAAAATTTACGAGCCAGGATACAGAAAGATATGACAAGGTATCCAGATGTGAAGCTTATAGATCGGTATATTTATATACGGACAGACCACTACCGAGGGAATGGGGACCAGGAGGAAGGGTGTTGGAAACTCTGGGTGCCGGAGGAGCTGAGGCAGGATGTAATTCTTAGGGCGCACAATTCCCCGATTTCCGCCCATTGTGGCATTGTTAAGACATTGGATTTGATCCGCAGAAGTTTCTTTTGGCCTGGACTTGTACAAGATGTACGAAAGTACATACAGTCATGCGAAGTCTGTAAGTCCTCTAAAGCGCCTAATTTTATTTTAAGACCTGAAATGGGAAGTCCAGCCGAAGTTTCAAGACCATTCCAACGTATATATGTTGATATTTTAGGCCCGTATCCGCGTAGCAGACAGGGTTATATAGGTATATTAATAGTATTAGACCATATGACGAAATTTCACTGGTTATTTCCCTTAAAGAAATTTACCTCCTCGTGCATCAGTGAAATCTTGCTTGGGCATGTCTTCCATATCTATGGAGTACCGGAGACTCTTATGAGTGATAATGGCTCTCAATTTAAGGCCAATGATTTTAATGCCTTTTTGACTTCGTTGGGAATCTCTCATGTTTACACGGCCGTATACTCTCCGCAGTCCAATGCTTCGGAGCGTGTAAACCGTTCCATTATCGCCGGAATTCGAAGCTATTTGGGTAAGGACCATACTAAGTGGGATGAACATCTAAGTTTTATTAGCTGCTCTTTACGTAACACCTATCATCAAAGCATTAAATGTTCCCCATATAAGGCACTTTTTGGAATAGATATGGTTACCCATGGTAGCTCTTTCAAACTCCTACGGAATTTAAATGCATTGAACGAGCCATGTATTAGACTGAACCGAGAAGACGAATTGCAGGTGATGAGAACCAGACTAAAAGACCACATCGCTAAGGCTTACGAGACTAATGTTAGGCAATATAATTTGAGGTCCCGTCCAGTATCGTATAAGGTTGGAGACGAAGTCTTCCGAAGAAATTTTGCTCAAAGTTGTCAGATAAAGAAATTTAATTCGAAGTTGGCTCCCTTATTCATAAAGGCTAAGGTTAAGGAGAGAATTGGCAATCATTACTATTTATTGCAGGACATTGATAGTAAGAATACAGGCACCTACCACGCCAAGGACATTAGGCCATGAATTTTAATTCTCCCCCTAATACTTCACCATAAGATGGTAGTATTATGTGGTTTGTAATGCAATTTTTCCTATATTTGTTTGAAATGTGTACCACACGTTATATTCCTCAATACAATTCGAGTACTTGCACTGTACAGACAGAATTTTGTTACTTTTATTACAAGTAGGGAGTATTGACTACTTGTAATTGATAATTACATGCATACGTGTCTCAGCGGAGTTATGCTTGACAGGCTACGTGGCTGCGAAACCTCATTTTTGCATTCTTTTCTTGATCAACCTTTAAGAAGTAAAGTCAAAAATTTAAGACCAGTTTTATTTTAAGTGGAAGTTTAAGTCAAGAAAAATTCCTTCGCGGTGATTAAGATAAAGAAGAAAAAAAAAAAAAAAAAAGAAACAATATCCGAATTAATTCGGCTCAGAAATTCTAACCTCTTTGCTGAGGTCCGCGTGCTGCAAGACGACACGCCAATACTTTGCTTTCGTTGGACGTTTCAAATAATAAAAGCACCTAAGAGAAATCTTCATAAGAGAAGCTTTAAAAACCCACGTGCCACCTTCTGGTTCCCTGGAGCCCGACTGGTCGTCTCCAAGAATTATCTTGGGCACGTGGTCAACAGGAGCGCCTTCATAACACCTGAGGAAAAAGTGCCACGAAAATCCAATTTATATTCCACCAACAGCCGGAATTGTGCCTTGAACAACTTTGGAATAGACAGCCTTCCAAATTTTATTCATTTTTTGTCTTTGGCGACTACACCACATGTTCTCGGTGCTGTTGTCAGACAGGATTTCTGTTTAACTGCCTCCAACATTGGTTCGCCTTATTATCATCAACATTTGAAGCCCTATCACCGGTGCTTGGGCTGTTGCTAAGAGAGACGTTTAATTTTTTTATGGAGTAAATCAATCTCCCTTGAAAACCACATGCCATAACTATAAGCAACAGTCCACATAACCTACAAGTGACCCGCCGAATAAGCCAGCAAGATACCACCGAAGACGTAGCTAATTACCAAGATGTATTTTTAATCAACTAGCCATTCACCACTTTCAATAAAAAAAAACATCATCATCGTCGTAATTTTGGCATGGCTCATACACATCACCCACATAAGTAACTAAGATTTATGTAAACCGAAACCAAAATCATCATAATGACGATCAACTCCCATTCGACATACAAGTGTCTGATCGCATCGTAATAATTAAGTAAAAAAAAACATAAAGGAAAAGAATTAATCTGAAATATTTAAAATAAGCTAAGTTTGAAGCCAGTTAAGTATCATGGATATACTCTAAAGTTAAAACCAAACTATCTTAAATTATTTTTTTTACTTTTCAATATCATCATAATTAACTTAGCCCAAACATCATTTGCAAAGCAAAAACATAATCATCTTCCAACTTCCCATGTAATAGCGCCAGCAGCGGACGAGGCCTCATCCAACAGCGGCAGCAAAAACAATGTAAGTGGTGAGTCTTCAATGATATTTCATTCATTTGTTTTTTCTTTGTTTTTTTTTTTTTTTTTTTTTTTGCTTTGCATTGATCAAAATTGATAAATCGTGCGTAGTTACAAGCAGGCAAAAATCAAGTGACGTCATTGATAACATGAGTGCATTGCTTTTGTGATTTCTTTTTGTTTTTTTTTCGAATTCTTTACATCATTCATTGTCTGGTTTTGATTCATGGTTGCTTGTAACCAAGGCTTAGGCGCTACACACAATTAATTTGCATATTAGATTTATCCGTCTATATAAATTTTTTTTTATTATTAATTTGCTATGGAGTTCTATTTAACTTATTTTTCATATTGATTTTATAAATTAAGGGTTAGAATTTAAAATTTTTATAGGATAAAATTTCTATGAATTTACATTTTTTTTTTATAATAAAAATGAATTTGGAAAGGAATATGTAAGTCTATTTAATATTCTTACCGGGTGTGAGAAAGCATAAAAACTTGAGGTAGCGTACTTGGGACTTTAGCAATACAAATCGGTGCAATGTTAAAGTCAAAGGTAGGGAGGGTAGAGAGCATCAATCTCCAAAACATCTGGAGAAATAGCAGTGTAGTAATTGTGGTGTTTTGTTGCAGGCATTGATCGACAGGGGAGTTTCGTTTGTCACCTGAAATCTTGTAGGTCAATTTCTTTGTTGTTTTTTTTTTTGTAGTCAATTTTCAGTATAGGGAGTCTATAAATTTATTTATGAATGACCATTTTTTTATTGGAGTGCGAGGGAACAAGAATCCCCCCCATGCCGACTGAAAGCTAGCATAGTCAATGACTCCCGTTCGTTCCTCCACTCTGATGGATTAAAAAGCCTGATTGTCAGGAAATAAAAAATTTAGTTGTGGAAATGGTTCATTACAAGTAACAGCTGATAACTGACAGAAGAAAGAATGCAATTACAGAGTCACAAGCCGTTGAAAAAATTTGTCAACGCCGATTATATGAAAAATCTGCAATTACTTTTTGAGCAACCCAATATGTTCTTGAACGTCATGACATTTTATGTCCGTCCGTCCGTCTGTCGAAAGCACGCAAACTTTCGAAGGAGTAAAGCTGGTCGCTTGAAATTTTGCACAAATACTTCTTATTAGAGTATGTCGGTTGGGATTGTAAATGGGCTATATCGGTCCATGTTTTGATATAGCTACCATATAAACCGATCTTGGGTCTTGATTTCTTGAGCCACTAGAGGGACAATTCTTATCCGATTTGGCTGAAATTTTGCATGATGACTTCCAACAACTGTGCTGAGTATAGTTGAAATCGGCAAATAACCGGATATAGCTCTCATATAAATCTATCTGGGGTCTTGACTTCTTTGGCTTATTTTTTGCACGACGTGTTTTGGTATTACTTTGAAAAACTGTGCTAAGTATGGTCTCAATCGGTCCATAACCTGATATAGCTAACATATAAACCGATCTTGAATCTTGACTTCTTGAGCCACTAGAGGGCGCAATTCCTTTATCGATTTGGCTGAAATTTTGCTTGACGTGTGTTGTTATAACTTTTAATAACTGTGCCAAATATGGTTCAAATCGATGCAGCTCCCATATAAACCCATCTCTCTATTTAACTTCTTGAGCCCATTAAGGGCGCAACTCTTGCTCTAATTTTGCTGAAATTTTACACAACGACTTCTACTATGGTCTCCAATATTCAAATCCAAGTCCGATTCGGACCATAACATGATATAGCTCCAATATTATAGCAATTCTTTTCTTTTATCCTTTGTTTGCCTAAAAAGAGATATTGGCAAAAGAACTCGTCAAATGCGATCTATGGTGGAGGGTATATAAGATTCGGCCCGATCGAACTTAGCACGTTTTTACTTGTTTTTTCTATTTTGTGCCTTTTATGCAAACTAGTTATGAATAAAGAGCAGCGTTTTTTCAAAGAGGTGGAAGAGACATTACGTGAGAGCTATATAACACATTATACCGATATAACAAATTATATGAACTGGATCTCATCAATAAATTCTGTTATATATTCATGACTGAATTAACATTACCACAATTAAATTATATGTTGGAGACCAGTGTAAAATGTCAGCCAATTCGAATAAGAATTGCGCCCTTTGTTGGCTCAAGAAGTAAAATAGAGAGATCGATTTATATAGGAGCTGTATCGGGCTATAGACCGATTCAGGCCATAATAAACACGTATGTTGAAGGTCATTAGAGGATCCGTCGTACAAAATTTCAGGCAAATAGGATAATAATTGCGACCTCTAGAGGCTCAAGAAGTAAGATCCCAGAGCGGTTCATATGGCTGTTATATCAGGTTTTGAACCGATTTGAACCTTATTTGACACAGTTGTTGAAAGTAAAAGTAAAATACGTCATGCAAAATTTCAGCCAAATCGGATAGGAATTGCGCCCTCTAGAAGCTCAAGAAATCAAGTCACCAGATCTGTTTATATAAGAGCTATATCAGGTTATGAACTGATTTGAACCATACACAGTTGTTGGATATCATAACAGAACACGTCGTGCAAAAATTCATTCAAATCGGATAACAATTGCGCCCTCTAAAAGAAGTAAAGACCCAAGATCGGTTTATATGACAGCCATATCAGGTTATGAACCGATTTGAACCATACTTGGCACAGTTGTTGGATATCATAACAAAACACGTCGGGCAAAATTTCATTCCAATCGGATAAGAATTGCGCACTCTAGAGGCTCAAGAAATGAAGACCCAAGATCGGTTTATATGGCAGCTGTATCAAAACATGGACCGATATGGCCCATTTACAATACCAACTGACCTGCACTAATAAGAAGTATTTGTGCAAAATTTCAAGGGGCTAGCTTTACTCCTTCGGAAGTTAGCGTGCTTTTGACAGACAGACGAACGGACATGGCTAGATCGTCATAAAATGTCGCAACGATCAAGAATATATGTACTTTATGGGGTCTCAGACGAATATTTCGAGTAGTTACAAACAGAATAACGAAATAAGTATACCCCCCATCCTATGGGGGAGGGTATAAAAAGGAAATGGAAAAACGTGAGTGTTAGCGAATTGAGAGATACAGGAGTCACAATGAAGTCCGGCAATTTTACCAAAGAATTGAACATCAAACCGATAGCTTTGGTGCAGGCACATCCTCCTGCAGACACAAAGAAGGAATCTGGTAACTGACACAGATAACATGCTGAGGATTTGGAAAGAACATTTTACCCAACTGCTAGTGTCCGAAGTTGGCGGCGAAGAGGATACCGCACAACCAATCCCTGATGATGGTATAGAATGTTTACCTCCTAGTCAGAATGAGGTCCAAGTAGCAGTAACCCGACTAAAGAACAACAAGGCAGCAGGAGTCGACGGGTTACCCGCTGAACTATTTAAGACCGGAGGCGACACGCTGATAAGGCGTATGCATCAGCTTATCTGCGCAATCTGGCTAGAAGAACGCATACCCGATGATAGGAACCTCAGCATACTATTGTCCCGTACATATGTCCCGTACACAAGAAAGGAGACAAGACGGAATGTGCCAACTACAGAGGAATAAGTCTCCTCCCCATCGCATACAAGATACTCTCGAGCGTACTGTGTGAAAGATTAAAACCTAAAGTCAATGAGATAATTGGGCCCTATCAATGCGGCTTTAGACCAGGTAAATCCACCCTAGACCAGATATTCACACTGCGCCCAATCCTGGAAAAGACCCGGGAAGAACAAATCAACACCTACCACATCTTTGTTGACTACAAAGCCGCCTTCGATACTCCTTTACGTTCAAAGGTATTTCAAGCCATGTCTGAGTTTGGTATCCCTGCAAAATTAATAAGACTCTGCAGGATGACATTTGCTAATACGCGTTCCACAGTAAGAATAGGAAATAATCTCTCCGAACCATTTAATACCAAACGAGGTTTCAGACAAGGAGACAGCCTATCGTGTGATCTCTTTAATATCCTGTTGGAGAAGATTATACGAGATGCAGATGTGAATAGATATGGCACACTAATCACCAGAGAACACATGCTACTCGCCTATGCCGACGATATCGATCGGTCGGTCACCGGAAGTAGTAACTGCAGCCTTTGAAAGAATCGAAAGAGAGTCAATGAAAATGGGTCTGGCAGTAAATGGAGATAAGACGAAATGGATGGTTTCAACTCCCAAAAAGCCTTGCACAACCGAGCAGATAAAGAAATTGGAGAAAGTTGGGAACCACAACTTTGAGACAGTCAGTAACTTTATATATCTCGGCACCGCCGTAACCGAAACGACTGACACCAATTTTGACATTAAGCGAAGAATAATACTGGCAAACAGATGCTACTTTGGACGAAGTAAGCTGTTAGAAACAAGGCCACCTCTCGACAGACGAAGACTACATTTTACAAGACACTGATACTACCCGTGCTGTTACATGGTTCTGAAGCATGGGTACTTGTGAAAGCGTCATCTGCTTTCAGTGCTTGGAGTATTTGAGAGAAAGATTCTTCGTAAAATATATGGACCAGTTTGCGTTAACGGAGAATATAGGCGACGTATGAACCATGAGCTGTATGAGCTGTATAACAACGATAGCATAGTTACACGCATCAAAATACAACGGCTGCGTTGGCTAGGTCATGTTGTCAGAATGGATGAGGAAGCTCCAGCAAAGAAGTCTTTTGAAGGCAAACACGGTGGTCCACGCAAACCGGGAAGATCAAAAGCCCGATGGAAAGATCAAGTGGTGGGAGACACTTCGAAACTTGGTGTCAGAGGTTTTAGAATCAGCGCAGAAGGTCGAGGCGCTTGGAACGTTAATCTACGTTCTTCTAGTGGAACAAATATTCTGTCGTAGCCAATTAAAGTAAAGTAATGTAAGGTCTGGCACAACGGCCATACAAGTGCAAATCCGGCGATATATATGTATGGGTGCTACATCCTAATTTGAACCGATTTTGATGAAATCTCGCAAACAGTATCAAAGCTGTCCGTGCCAAATTTTGAACAGATCGGTGGAAAATTGTAGTTACAACGGTCATTTAAGTGAAATTCGGGCGATACACACATATGGGAGCTGTATCTAAATCTGAAACGATTTTGCAGATATGTTAAAATCAGTAACAAAACAATCCGTGCCAAATTTTGTGCAGATCGGTTGAAAACTGTAGTATCAACGGCCATTTAAGTGCAAATCGTGCGATTCATATATATCGGAGCTAAATCTTAATCTGAACCGGTTTATATGAAATCTTGCACACATGTTTAGATCAGTAACATAACAAATCGTGCCAAATTTTGTACTGATCGGTTAAAAATTTAAGGGCGATACATATATATGGGAGCTACATCGAAATCTGAACCGATTTTGATAAAGCTTCGCAGATATGTTAAGATCAGCAAGAAAACAGACTGTGCCAAATTTTGTACAGATCGGTTGAAAATTTTAGTTACTACGGCGTTTTAAGTGCAAATCGGGCGATACATATAAATGGGAGCTATATCTAAATCTGAACCGATTTTTATCAAAATCAATAGCGTCCTTGCGCCAAAAAAATGATATGAGCAAAATCTTGTGATGATTGGACATCAAATACGACCGGTTACAAGAATACACGGACTCACAGATGAACATGGCTAAATCGAATCAGAAAGTGATTCTGCGTCGATCGGTATACTTATCAATGAGTCTAGCTCTTCGCCGTACCACAGTTGTGGCGTAAGGTACAATTAAAACCGAACCACAAATGCCTTCGGAAATTGCAAAATACAAGGCAGATCTCGGTCAAAATTATCTTATACCCCATAGCAACTATATCGAAATATGTTCCGATTTGTACCAAATACTAATAAGTACAAGACATTGTTCAATTGTATATAACAAAACATTGATCTTCTTAGTAGCTATATCTAAAAACTAGTAAGAGCGTGCATAGTTCGGCCGGGCCGAATCTTATATACCCTCCACCAAGGTTCACATCTGTCGAGTTCTTTGCGCAGTATCTCTTTTTAGGCAAACAAAAAATAATGAATAAGGACGGAGGAGGAGCTATATCCAGTTATAGTCCGATTCAGGGATCGAGAAGCAAAATCGGGAGATCGGTTTAGATGGGAGTTGTATCAAGCTATAAATCGATTCTGACCATATTGTACACGTATGTTGAAGGCCACGGGAGAAGCCGTTGTACAAAATTTCTGTCAAATCGGATGAGAATTGCTCTCTCAAGAGGCTCAAGAAGTCAAGATCCTAGATCAGTTTATTTGGCAGCTATATCAGGTTATGTACCGATTTGTGCCATACTTATCACAGCTTTTGGAAGTCATATCAAAACACTTCATGCAAAATTTTAGTAAGAATTGCGCCTACTTAAAGCTCAAGAAGTCAAGACCCAAGATCGGTTTATATGGCAGCTATATCAAAACATGGACCAATATGGCCCATTTACAATAGCAACCGACCTACACTAATAAGAAGTATTTGTGCAAAATTTCAAGCGGCTAGCTTTACTCCTTCGGAAGTTAGCGTGCTTTCGACAGACAAACGGACGGACGGACAGGCGGACGGACATGACTAGATCGACATAAAATGTCGCGACGATCAAGAATACATATATATACTTTATGGGGTCTCGGACGAATATTTCGAGTAGTTACAAACAGAATGACGAAATTAGTATACCCTCCATCTTATGGTGGAGGGTATAAAAATGTTTGTTTGTTTCTCTTTTGAGACGAGTTTAATGATCGGAGATTTTTCTTTGCAAATGGAAAGCCAGAGATCATAACACACACCAACCACTATATGCCTCGAAAGAGAAACAATCGAAAATTGTGAAATTTAACAGGCAAAAAACTTGAAATCGAAAATATTCGGCGGAGACCGGCTGGGATTCCAACTTGGGCACACGGAGCAACACCAAAGGCCATTGTCTAGCGTTCGAAGCCATCTATACAACTTTCACCGGATGCACAGAATCATGTGCATACCATGGGAGTAGTGTAATTGTTGCAGACAAAAAATCTGTCATTACACCAAAACACATTGAATTGGGAAAAGTACAGTTAATAGACAGGGTTGGCGAACGTGGTTAATGTGTTATTCAATCATAGAGGCGTTTTCGCAATAAATTCGGTACAAGTACAACCTACCAATGTACGGCCCTTGAAGCCTTCACACCTAATGTGGGGGCAAAGTCTTCTAACCAAACACGAAACGGGTCCCATAGTGGTTGGTGTGTGTTGCGATCTCTGGCTTTCTTTTTCCATTTGTAAAGAAAAAACTCCGATCATTGATTGGATACGTAAATAAGCAGATTTGCCGATTTTGAAGTGAAGATCAGCCAGAAGCATTGCGAGAGCTACCAAGGTTCATGGTGTGGTGGCATCATCGGACCGTACTTCTTCATACAAATCGTAAGGTATGAAAATGGTGTCCGCTTTCGTGAGATCATATCTAACATTTTTTTGCCCAAAATGCAAGAGCTTGACTTGCATGACATGTGGTTTTAGACGGTACCACATGCCACACAGCACGCGTAACAATCGACTTATTAAGAGGCGAGTTGGGTGAATATTTTATATCACGTTCGGGACCGGTCCATTGGCCGCCAAGATCGTGCGATTTAACGCCTTTATACTATTTTTTGTGGGGCTATGTTAAAGATCATGTCTATACACACAAGCCCGCTTCAATTGACGCATTGGAAGATAACATTGAAGCATTTATTTGTGAGATACCGGCCGAAATGTCGGAAAGAGTATGCCAAAATTGGTCTTTGCGGATCGACCAATTGAGGTGCAGTCACGGTCAACATTCAATTAAATGGACCGTACTATCGATTAGGAATTCATAAATTTTTTTGAGTTGTATTTATTTTTGAGCCTTCAGTTTACCCTAATTTTCAGAAACGCCAGATCTCGGAGATGGGTGGTGCGATTTAAGCGAAATTTTGTGTCCTTTCATGTAGTAACCCAAAAATAAAAATTTGGTATCCAAATTTCGGATGGGGTACCTAGGGGGGCCGCCCCACCCTAAAACCTACCAAACATATATTTAGACCAATCACGAAAATATGGGACACAAATGAAAGGTATTTAGGATAAGAAAACGTATCTGATATCCAATTGTCGGGCCAAGTTTTAGGGGGACCACCCCAAACCCAACACACCCCCTCAATCTGACATATTTACCGACCATGGCATTATAGGACTCAAATGAAAGGTATTTGCCAGTAGAATACGAATCAAATATCCAAACGTGGGATCACGTTTCTGTGGGTCCACCCTTCCCCAAAACATCCCCCAAACAGGACTTATTTACTGACCATAGGAATATGGGGCTTAAATAAAAGGTATTTTAGTATAGAATTCGAGTCTGATATCCAAATATGGGACCGTGCAATATGGTGCTCAAATGAAAGGTCTTTGGGAATAAAGCACGAATCTGATATCAATATACTGGAAATGTGTCTATGGGGCCTCCCCACCCCCACAACACCATCCAAATAGAAAGTATTTGCTGACTATTGCAATATGAGGCTCAAATAAGAGGGTTTTTGGAGTAGTACACGAATCCGATATATATTTTCAAGGCCAACTTACTGAGTGGCCGCCCGTCCTCCAAAACACACCCCAAGCCGTTCACATTTGCCGACTATGGAAATATGGGGCACAAATTAAAGGTATTTAGAAGTAGACCACGTATCTGATATCAACATTAGGGACCAACTGTCTAGGGAACTCCCAAATAGGATGTATTTGCTAACCAAGACAATTTGGGTTTTAAAGAGAGTGGAACTAAATATTTAAAGTTTATGGGGCCAATACCCCAAAACGGACATATTTGCTGACTTTTGCAATAAGTAGTTTAAATGAGATTAGAAAACAAAGTTAATATCCATTTTTGAGGCCAATGGCAATATAGGATTCAAATAAATGGTATATATATATAAATAAATGGTATTTGAGAGAAGAGCACGATGCTGATATTTTCTCAGGGCCAAGTATCCGGGGGACACCTCTCCCCCTAAAACACCACTAAATCAGACATCATGAGAATATCGGGCTGAAATGAAGTATTTTAAGAATGGAGTACACCTCACATCCGAACTTAAATTCGTAGACCAATAAAGATCGTGTGGGATTCAGATAAAGGCACTTATATTGTTAAACTGTTAGTCAAGCGATATATTATTTTCGTAGTATGGTATTTCAGTAAAAGCACTTTAATTGTTGAAAATAAATATTCCAAGGAAAACTTTGTTCCATATAAAGTAAAAGAAAGCGCAGCGGAGCGGGCCCGGGTCAGCAAGTAAATTATATATATCCTTAATCGTCGTGAACATCTAAGACGATCTAGCCATGTCCGTCCGTTTGTCCGTCAGTCTGTTGAAATCGCGCTACAGTGTTCAAAAAGAGAGATATTGAGCTGAAACTTTACACAGATTCTTTTTATACCCACCACTGGAGGATGGGGGTATATTAATTTTGTCATTCCGTTTGCAACACATCGAAATGTCTATTTCCGTCCCTATAAAGTATATATTCTTGAACAGCGTAAAAATCTAAGACGATCTAGACATGTCCGTCCGTCTGTCTGTTGAAATCACGCTACAGTCTTTAAAAATAGAGATATTGAGCTGAAATTTTGCACAAATTCTTTTTTTGTCCATAAGCAGGTTCGAAGTTCGAAGATGGGCTATATCGGACTATATCTTGATATAGCCCCCATATAGACCGATCCTCCGATTTAGGGTCTAAGGCCCATAAAAGCCACATTTATTATCCGATTTAGCTGAAATTTGGGACAGTGAGTTATGTTAGGCCCTTCTACATCCTTCATCAATTTGGCCCAGATCGGTCCAGATTTAGATATAGCTGCCATATAGACCGATCTTCCGATTTAGGGTCTAAGGCCCATAAAAGCTACATTTTTTATCCTATTGTGCTGAAATTTGGGACGGTGAGCTGTGTTGGGCCCTTTGATTTGCATATAGCTGCCATATAGACCGATCCTTCGATTTGGGGTTTTAGGCCCATAAAAACCACATTTATTATCCGACTTTGCTGAAACTTGGGACAGTGAGTTGTCCTTGGCCCCTCGACATATTTCTTTAATGTGGCCTGATCGGTCCAGATCTGGACATAGCTGCAATATAGACCGATTTCTGAATTTAAGGTTTTGGGCCCTTAAAAGGTGCATTTATTGTCCGATTTTGCCGAAATTTGGGACAGTGAGTTAAGTTAAGCTCCTTAACATACTTCTGCAATATGGCACAGATCGGTCCAGATTTGGATAAAGCTGCCATACAGACCGATCTCTCGGTTTTAGGTTTTGGGGCCGCAAAGGCGTATTCATTGTCCGATGTCGCCGAAATTTGGGACCATGCTTTGTGTTAGGCTCTTCGAAATTTTTCTGCAACTTGGCCCAAATCAGTCCAGATTTGGATATAGCTGTCATATAGACCGATCCGCCGATTTAGGGTCTTACGCCCATAAAAGCCACATTTCTTATCCGATTTGGCTAAAATTTGGGACAATGAGTTGTGTTTAGTCACTCGAGGTATTTCTGCAATTTGGTCCCGATCAGTTAAGATTTAGATATAGCTGCCATATAGACCGATCTCTCGATTAAATGCTTTTAAGCCCATAAAAGGTGCATTTATAATCCAATTTCGCCGAAATTTGGTACAGTGAGTTGTGTTATGCTCTTCGACATCTTTCTTCAACTTGGCCCAGAACTGCCCGGATTTGGATATAGCTGCCATATATACCGATCTCTCGATTTAAGGTTTTGGGCCCACAAAAAGAACATTAATTGTACGATTTCGCCGATATTTGGGACAGGCAGTTGTGTTAGGCCCTTCGACATCGTTTTCGTACCCTGCACCATAGGATGGGGGCATAATTACTTCGTCATTCTGTTTATAACACCTCGAAATAGGCGTCTATGGCCCTATAAAGTACACATATTCTTGATCTTCATGACATCGATCTAGCCATGTCCGTCCGTCTGTCGAAAGCACGCTAACTTTCGAAGGAGTAAAGCTAACTACTTGAAATTTTGCACAAATACTTTTTATTAGTGTAGGTCGGTTGGGATAGTAAATTGGCCAAATCGGTCCATGTTTTGATATAAACCGATCTTGGGTCCTGAATTCTTGATATAGCTGCTATATTAACCGATCTTGGATCTTGAGCCGCTACAGGGCGCAGTTTTCATCCGACTTGGCTGTAATTTTGCATGTGAGGTTTCGGTATCACTTCCAACAAGTGTGCGAAGTATGGTTCAAATCGGTTCATAACCTGGTAAAGCTGCCATATAAACCGATTTTGGATCTTGAGTTCTTAAACCGCTAGTGGGCGCAGTTCTCATCCGATTTGACTGAAATTTTGCCAGAGGTGTTTTGGTATCACGTCCAATAAATGTGTTATGAATAGTTCAAATCGGTTCATAACCTTATATAGCTGCTATATTAACCGATCTTGGATCTTGAGCCGCTAATAATATAGCTGCCATATAAACCGATCTGAGGTATTGACTTCTTCAGCCTCTCGAGGGGGAAATTCTAATCCGATTTGGCAGAAGTTTTGTACAGTATATTCTTCCATGCGTTTTTAATATGGTCTAAATCGATCCATAGCTTGATACAGCTTTTATATAAACCGATCTCCCGATTTTGCTTCTTGAGCCCTTACAAGGCTCATTCTTATCCGAATGCACCAAAATATTACACAATGACGTCTACAAAGTCCAGCATTCAATTAATCTATGGTCCGAATCGGACTATAATTTAATATTCTTTCTTTGCCTAAAAAGAGACACCGCGCATAGAACTCGACAAATTCGATCCATGGTGGAAGATATAAAAGATTCAGCCCGGCTGAACTTAGCACACTCTTACTTGTTCAATTGGGGTTAGATCAGTTCAGATTTAAATATAACTGACGTGTAGACCGATCTCTTGATTAATAGTTTTCAGCCCATTGAAGACAGAGAGTTGTGTTAGTCTTTTTGACATCCCTCTTCGACACCCCTCTTCAATTCGGCTCAGATCGGTTCAGTATCAGATATAGCTGCCATATAAACCGATCTCTCGATTTAAAATCTTGGCCCCATAAAGGGCGCATTTATAAACCGATTTTACTGAAATTTGACTCATCGAATTATGTAAAGCTTTTCGACATCCGTGTCGTGTATGGTTGAGACCGGTCTATATTGGGATATATCTACCAAAAAGACCAATATTTTGTTCTACAAAATTGAACAATGACTTGAACTTATTAGACCACTCCGTGCCGAATTTCGTCCAAATCGGACCCTATTTCGATAAAGCTGTTGTGAAGCCATAAACTATGCATTTTTCACCGGATTATGACGAAAGGTGCTTTACACATGTACCAAAGGTGAGTATCCAAAGTTCGGCCGACGAACTTAACGCCTTTTTACTTTTTTTTTTTTATGAAAAACTTTCCTATAGCTCTTTAAAAATTACCCTTTAAAACACCTTTACGAAAAATGATTTTCTTAAGGGGTTCGTTGGAATAACTGTGGTGAAAACTGACCAGTCAATTTCCCAAAATGTTGACAAAAATTTCGAAAACTTCCTAAATTTGGAAATCTTTCTAAACAGATGAGATTTCTATTATACCCATGCATCAAAAAGGATTTTCGGTTTTCGATTTTATCACGTCAGTTTATCAGAATGCTGGTGGTTTTTGTAAAAATTGGTCAAAATATATTTTCTTCAAATGCATCGAAAAACAAGTAAAAAGGCGTTAAGTTCGGCCCGGCCGAAGTTTGGATGCCCACCTCTTCGGGTATATATGTAAACCACCTTTCATTAAAATCAGGTGAAAATTGCATACCTTATATCACATAGCAGTTATATTGGAATATGATCCGATTTGGAACAAATACTAATAAGTACAAGTCATTGTTTAATTATGTATAACAAAATATTGGTCTTTTTAGTAGCTATATCAAAAATAAACCGATTTGAACCATATACAACATGGATGTCGAATTGCCCAACATAAGTCAATGTGTCAAAATTCAGTTAAATCGGATTATAAATGCGCCTTTTTTGGGGCCAAGACTTTAAATTGATATATAGGTCTAAATGGCAGCTATATGCAAATCTTGATCGATCTAGACCTAATTGCAGATCTAGGCCAAATTGACGAAGGATGTCGAAGGGCCTAACACAACTCACTGTCCCGAATTTCAGCAAGATCGGATAATAAATGTGGCTTTTATTGGCCTAAGACTCTTAATCGGCGGATCGGTCTATATGGGGGCTATATCAAGATATAGTCCGTATATAGCTCATCTTCGAACTTAACCTGCTTATGGACAAAAAAGAATCTGTGCAAAGTTTCAGCTCAATATCTCTATTTCGGAAGACTGTAGCGTGATTTCAACAGACAGACGGACGGACATGTCTGGGTCGTCTTAGATTCTTACTCTGATCAAGAATATATATGCTTTTTAGGGTCGAAAATGGATATTTCGATGTGTTGCAAACGGAATGACAAAATGAATATACCCCCATCCTTCGGTGGTGGGTATAATAATTTTTGATTAATGTTTTCAATTTGTGTGTGTAGTATTTTATGGAAATAAATAACATTTAAAACCTAATGTCTTAACCAGGACAAGTCGCAAGGAAATCGAAATTTTGTGTTCGTTTGTCAAAAAAAAAATGTAACCGCACCACCAGGTGTAGTTTCGTTCGTAATGGTGTTACCTACATAGAGTGGAAAAATGTTTTATTTCCTACATTTTATTTCCTTATTTTACATGGACATTGGCGAGCCTTCAAAGCTGGTCAGCTCGGCCGTACAAAATTTTGTTCGGGGTGTCAAAAGCGCATTTACGGTCCGACTTTCAAAATTTTTTTTTTGCTGGAAGGTGCTTAAAAATACCTACAAAAACAACCCTAAATATGCGAGATATCTTTTATGGTGTGCAAGAAATTTGACTAATTTTTTTTTTGAAATTTTCGCAGAGTTTGTTCTCTTAGTTTGTTGTTCGTGAAAGATTTGTGAACCGATTTAAAATGTTTAAACTTATTTGGAAAGCTAATAAAATGTTTTTTTTTGTTTGATATATTCTAAGGTCCGATTCTACAGTCAAAAGTTATGCAAGTTTCAAAACAAAATATGTGAAAAAAGTAATTTTTTTTGCATTTTTTCATAAAAACATGTAATTTCATTGTTTCGTCTCTATACAGAAAACTTGGCCCAACACTATCAATTTTGCTTACTGAACTGTAAAGAAGACTTAATGTAAATGCTATTGTGTAATCATGTGTATCTTCTTCTTATATATAAAAATAAATTTGTGTTTGTTTGTATGTTTGTGCGTTCCTTATAGACTCTGAAACGGCCGAACCCATTTTCTTAAAATTTTGACAGATGGTGCATAATGACCCCGTGGTGAAAATAGGGTACTACATTTTTTGGTACCTGAAGGGGGGGGCGGACCCTCCCGCTTAAACTAATTTTCAGAAACGCCAGATCTCGGAGACGGGTGGTGCGATCTAAGCGAAATTTTGTGTGCTCTCATATAATACCCTGAAAATAAAAATTTGGTATCCAAATTTCGGATGGGGTACCTAGGGGGGCCGCCCCACCTTAAAACCTTCCAAACATACATTTAGACCAATCACGACAATATGGGACTCAAATGAAAGGTATTTAGGATAAGAAAACGTATCTGATATCCAATTGTTGGACCAAGTGCTAGGGGGACCACCCAAGCCCCACAACACCCCTAAATCGGACATATTTACCGACCATGGCAATATGGGACTCAAATGAAAGATATTTGCGAGTAGAATACGAATTTGATATCCACATGTGGGACCACCAAACAGGACATATTTACTGACCATGGCAAAATGGAGCTTAAATAAAAGGTATTTGAATGTAGAATATGAATCTGATATCCAAATACGGGACCAATTATTTGGGGGCCGTCTCTCACCAAAAACATCCCTCAAAGGGGACAAATTTACGTCCATAGCAATATGGTGCTCAAATGAAAAGTCTTTGGGAGTAAAGCACGAATTTGATATCAATATTCGGAAAAAGTGTCTTGGGGGGTAGAACAAGAATTGATACTCATTTTCGGGACCAATTTTCTGGGGATCTACCCCTTTCCCAAAATACCTCACAAACATCAACTTTTTACTGACCATCGCAATATGGGGTTTAAATAAAGGTATTTGGGAGTAGAATACGAATTTGATATCCAAATGTAGGACCATGTATTTAGGTCATCACCCCTTTCCCAAAATACCCCCAAATTAAAAATATTTTTCGACCATTGCAATATGTGGATCAAATGAAAGATATTAGAGATTAGAAAACAATTTTTATAACCTCTTATGGAGCCATGTGTTTGGGGGACGCCTCATCCTGTGCACTCCTCTTAAGCCAATGGCAATATGGGGTTTAAATAAATGGTATTTGAGAGAAGAGCACGATGCTGATATTTTTTCAGGGCCAAGTATCTGGGGGACCACCTCTCCCCCGAAAACACAACTAAATCAGACATCATGAGAATATCGGGCTGAAATGAAGTATTTTAAGAATGGAGTACACCTTACATCCAAACTTAAACTCGTAGGCCAATATAGATCATGTCGGATTCAGATAAAGGCACTTGTATTGTTAAACTGTTAGTCAAGTTTGCATGGTATTTCACTAAAAGATCTTTAATTGTCGAAAATAAATATTCCAAGGAAACTTTTGTTCCATATAAAGTAAAAGAAGGCGCAGTGGAGCGGGCCCGGGTCTGCTAAAGTTTTATAAATTGTGTTTACTCTAATAGGAGATCTGTGAAATAAAATATTGACATTTTTTAACACAAAAACTTAGTAAACCCTTCGAGTTCTCAAAACTCGCCCCAAGTAATACCCAATTGAATTCAAAACTTTTATTGCGCCATCCAAGGATAGAGGTCTCTGCGGACATTTTACCTAAAAGTTCCAATTTTGCAAACATCCTTCCCCAGTGTGGGGATTTTGGGTGTTTTCATCAAGAAATGTGGCCAAAATTTGTACTTATATTGTGAAAAATACAAACGAATTTGTGAAAAATTAGAACAATATCTTTAGTAGTTTTGGTTTAGTGATACTTTCAATTTGAATTTTATTTTTCACAATAGTGCATTTTTTGGCCTTATTATACCCTCCACCATAAGATGGGGGGGTATACTAATTTCGTCATTCTGATTGTAACTACTCGAAATATTCGTCTGAGACCCCATAAAGTATATATATTCTTGATCGTCGTGAAAATTTATGTCGATCTAGCCATGTCCGTCCGTCTGTCCGTCCGTCCGCCCGTCCGTCCGTCCGCCCGTCCGTCCGTCCGCCCATCTGTCTGTCGAAAGCAAGCTAACTTCCGAAGGAGTAAAGCTAGCCGCTTGAAATTTTGCACAAATACTTCTTATTAATGTAGGTCGGTTGGTATTGTAAATGGGCCATATCGGTCCATGTTTTGATATAGCTGCCATATAAACCGATCTTGGGTCTTGACTTCTTGAGCCTCTAGAGTGCGCAATTCTTATCCGATTGGAATGAAATTTTGCACGGCGTGTTTTGTTATGATATCCAACAACTGTGCCAAGTATGGTTAAAATCGGTGTATAACCTTATAAAGCCGTCATATAAACCGATCTTGGGTCTTGATTTCTTGAGCCTCTAGAGGGCGCAATTCTTACCCAATTTGAATGAATTTTGGCACGTAGTATTTTGTTCTGATATCCAACAACTGTGCCAAGTATGGTTCAAATCGGTCCATAACCTGATATAGCTCCCACATAAACCGATCTTGAGTCTTGACTTCTTGAGCCTCTAGAGTGCGCAATTCTTATCCGATTGGGATGAAATTTTGCACGAAGTGTTTCGTTATGACGTCCAACAACTGTGCCAAGTATGGTTTAAATCGGTTTATAACCTGATATAGCTGCCATATAAACCGATCTGGGGTTTTGACTTCTTGAGCCTCTAGAGTGCGCAATTCTTATCCGATTGGAATGAAATTTTGCACGGCGTGTTTTGTTATGATATCCAACAACTGTGCCAAGTATGGTTAAAATCGGTGTATAACCTTATATAGCCGTCATATAAACCGATCTTGGGTCTTGATTTCTTGAGCCTCTAGAGGGCGCAATTCTTACCTAATTTGAATGAATTTTGGCACGGCGTGTTTTGTTATGATATCCAACAACTTTGCCAAGTATGGTTCAAATCGATCCATAACCTTATATAGCCGTCATATAAACCGATCTTGGGTCTTGACTTCTTGAGCCTCTCGAGGGCGCAATTCTTACCCGATTTGAATGAATTTTGGCACGTAGTATTTTGTTATGATATCCAACAACTGTGCCAAATATGGTTCAAATCGGTTCATAACCTGATATAGCTGTCATATAAACAGATCTGGGAACTTGACTTCTTGAGCTTCTAGAGGGCGCAATTCCTATCCGGTTTGGCTGAAATTTCGCAAGACGTTTTTTATTATTACTTTCAACAACTATGTCAAATAAAGTACAAGTCGGTTCATAACCTGATTTAGCTGCCATATAAACCGATCTGGGATCTTGACTTCTTGAGCCTCTAGAGGTCGCAATTATTATCCGATTTGCCTGAAATTTTGTACGACGGATTCTCTCATGACCATTAATATACGTGTTTATTATGGTCTGAATCGGTCTATAGGCCGATACAGATCCCACATAAATCGTTCTCTCTATTTTACTTCGTGAGCCCCAATGGGCGCAATTCGTATACGAATTGGCTGAAATTTTACACAGGTCTCCAACATATAATTTAATTGTGGTCCGAACCGGACCATATCTTGATATCGTTTTAATAGCAGAGCAACTCTTTTCTTATATCCTTTTTTGCCTAAGAAGAGATGCCGGGAAAAGAACTCGACAAATGCGATCCATTGTGGAGGGTATATAAGATTCGGCCCGGCCGAACTTAGCACGCTTTTACTTGTTTTTTATAGTTTTACCCAAAAAATAGGACTAAAATTTAACCTTCTTTGCTCATTACTTATATGTTTGCAATACAAAATACACCAGCTATTTTCACAAGCGCCAACAACCGGTCTATGTGCGAAATTCAACTTCTTTATCTATTTATAATTTATCTATGGTCTACGGTATAGAATGTCGCACTTCAAACCAGCTGCTATAATTCAGGTGCAGGTGTCCCAAAAAAAAGTGTACACTGATTATTATCGAAATCTAAATTTGTTGAATGTTTGGAAAAAAGCGGCAACATATTAAGAAGCAATATATAAAAAATTGAAATCGGGGAACTCGTTTTATTCAGCTAAAGGCATATTAGATGCATTGCGAAAAGTTCTTCATTCGAAGACGAGACTGAAGAACTTTTATACGTATTATTTGGTCAAAATGACAACATATCGACATATGAACACGTTCGATTGAAAATACAACAAGTAAAAAGGCGTAAAGTTCGGCCGGGCCGAACTTTGTATACCCGCCACCTCGGGTATATATGTAAAACACCTTTCGTCAAAATCCGGTGAAAATTGCATTCCTTATGCCCCATAGCAGCTATATCGAAATATGTTCAGATTTGGACCAAATACTTATAAGTACAAGTCATTATTCAATTGCGTATAACAAAATATTGGTCTTTTAAGTAGCTATATCTAAAATTAAACTTATTTGAACCATGTACTAAACGGATGTCGAAATGCTTAGCATAAGTCACTGTGTAAAATTTAAGTGAAATCGGATTATAAATGCGACTTTATGGGACCAAGACTATAAATCGAGATATCAGTCTATATGGCAGATCTGAACGGATCTGGGTCAAATTTAAAAAAGGATATCGAAGGGCCTAACACAACTCACCGTCCCAAATTTCGGCTTCATCGGACAATAAACGCGCCTTTGATAACCCCAAAACATTAGATCGAGAGATCGGGCTATATGACAGCTATATCCAAATCCGAACCGATCTGTGCCATATTGCAGAAGTATGTCGAGGGGCTTAATTTAACCCACTGTCCCCAATTTTTGCCACATCGGACAATAAATGCGCCTTTTATGGGCCCAAAACCTTTAATCGAGAGATCGGTCTATATGACAGCTATATCCAAATCTGGACCGATCTGGATCAAATTGACAAGGGATTTCAAAGGGCCTAACCCACTCACTGTCCCAAATTACAACAAAATCGGGTAATAAATGTGGTTTTTATGGGCCTAAAACCCTAAATCAGGGGATCGGTCTATATGGCAGCTATATCCAAATCTGAACTGATCTGGGCCAAATTGACGAAGGATGTCGAAGGGCTTATCACAACTCACTGTCCCAAACTTCAGCAACATCGGATAATAAATATGGCTTTTATGGGCCTAGGACCCTAAATTTAGGATCGGTCGGTAGGATCGGTCTATATGGCAGCTATATCCAAATTAGAACCGATCTGGGCCAAATTGACGGAGATGTCGAGGAGCCTAACACAACTCACTGTCCCAAATTTCAGCAAAATCGGATAATAAATGTGGCTTTTATGGGCCTAAGACCCTAAATCGGCGGATCGGTCTATATCTATATCAAGATATAGTCCGATATAGCCCATTTTCGAACTTAACCTGCTTATGGACAAAAATCTCCATTTTTGATGACTGTAGCGTGATTTCAACAGACAGACGGACGGACATGTCTAGATCGTCTTAGATTTTTACGCTGATCAAGAACATATTGGGTTGCCCAAAAAGTAATTGCTGATTTTTTAAAAGAAAGTAAATGTATTTTTAATAAAACTTAGAATGAACTTTAATCAAATATACTTTTTTTACACTTTTTTTCTAAAGCAAGCTAAAAGTAACAGCTGATAACTGACAGAAGAAAGAATGCAATTACAGAGTCACAAGCTGTGAAAAATTTTGTCAACGCCGACTATATGAAAAATCCTCAATTACTTTTTGGGCAACCCAATATATACTTTATAGGGTTGGAAATGGATATTTCGATGTGTTGCAAACGGAATGACAAAATGAATATACCCCCATCCTTCGGTGGTGGGTATAAAAAGTGTAACACTATGAGAGGGTTGGGGCGACATTTGCAAAATGGTATCCAGTATAAGTGTAGCATTTTTTTCAGAATCGAAATCACCATAAGAAAGCTGCACAAAAATATCTAATCGGCATGCAATTAAAAGATTAGCCCTTGTTTAATGAGTATATGTCATCGCCGATGAGTCTCTGCCCCGACCCATTAGGGACTAAAATTATCCATAAACAAATTTGCGCTATATATATCCATTTCACAGTTTCAGAAGGATTTTGAGAATTTAGTGAGGTTTGAACATTTCTTAACAGATCCTCACGAAATTTGTGACAAATATTTTTCTTTTGCCTTTAAAAATCACTGGTGAATGCATAGAAATCGATTCAGATTGAGATATAGCTACCCTATGTATTGCCCGATTTTAACTTCTAGAGCCCTTGCAAGCCCATTTATCATCCGATCTTCAAAATCAAAATTTGGCATAAAACTTTCTTCTCCGACTTCCAATATATTGACATCTGGCACTACGGGACACTCAATGCAGCCCGGACCACGGAGGACCAACGATTGCGGTAATCCAGTTAAGCCTCCACCGGGCCGAGACGCTCTGATGGAAAAAATCAGCAAGGGCAAGATTCATATTGTCTTCATTTAGGGGCCACGGACGACCCGGAACAAAGTTTCTGGACTGAACCATATCAACTACCAATTCGTTCGTCTGTCTGTAGAAAGCACGCCACCTTTCGTAAAGCTAGCCGCTTGAAATTTTGCACAAATACTTCTTCTTAGTGTAGGTCGGTTGGGATTGTAAATGAGCTATATCGGTCCACGTTTTGATATAGCTACCATGTAAACCGATCTGGGATCTTGACTTCTTGAGCCACAAGAGGGCACAATTCTAATCCAACAACTATGCTGAGTATGGTTCAAACCGGTCCATAACCCGATATAGCTGTCAAATAAACTGATCTGAGGTCTTGACTTCTTGAGCCACTAGAGGACGCAATTATTATCCGATTTGGCTGATATTTTGCATAAGGTGTTTTGTTATGACTTTCAACAACTGTGCTGAGAAATGTTCAAATCGGTCCATAACCTGATATAGCTGCTATATAAACCGATCTGTCGTCTTGACTTCTTGAGCCTCTAGAGGACGCAATTATTATCCGATTTAGCTGAAACGGCTTCTCTTATGAACTATAGCGTACATGTCGAAAATGCCATGAATCGGCTTATAGCCTAATGCAACTCCCCTATAAACCGATCTCCCTATTTTACTTCTTCAGCCCCTAAAATACGCAATTCTTACTAGATTTGGCTGAAATTTTAAACAATTACTTCTACTATGGTCTCCAATATTCAGTTCAATTATGGTCCGAAATGAACCATAACTGGATATTGTTCCAATAACATAGCAATTCTTTTCTTTTATCCTTTGCTTACCTAAAAAGAGATACCGTGGAAAGAGCTCGACAAATGCGATCCACGGTGGAGGGTATATAAGATTCGGCCCGCCCGAACTTAGCACCCTTTTACTTGTTTAGGTTAACAAGTAAAAGGACCCAAGATCGGTTTATATGGCAGCTATATCAGGTTATAAACCGATTTGAACCATACTTAGCACAGTTGTTGGATATCAGAACAAAATACGTCGTGCAAAATTTCATCCCAATCGGATAAGAATTGCGCACTCTAGGGGCTCAAGAAGTCAAGACCCAAGATCGGTTTATATGGCAGCTATATCAAAACATGGAGCGATATGGCCCATTTACAATACCAACCCGACCTACACTAATAAGAAGTATTTGTGCAAAATTTCAAGTGGCTAGCTTTACTCCTTCGGAAGTTAGCGTGCTTTCGGCAGACAGACGGACGGACGGACGGACGGACGGACAGACGGACGGACATGGCTAGATCGACATACAATTTCACGACGATCAAGAATATATATACTTTATGGGGTCTCAGACGAACATTTCGAGTAGTTACAATCAGAATGACGAAATTAGTATACTCCCCATCTTATGGTGGAGGGTATAAAAATTAGCAGCTGAAACTTGGTTTTATAGAGTGTCGGGGGATTAAGTCCATGGTTTTGTTTCGGTGAGAGTTAGGGGCATCTCTTAAGCCATTTTAAAAGTTTAGACTCCCTTTATTGGCTTTTATTGTAACGGCTTGTATTGTATATTATAAATGTTCACTCATTACAAATAAACTTCATACGACAACCAATTTTCATTCCACTATAAAATATTGCAGACGTTGTAGCATTGAAATATTAATAGCTTATTTTCAATGGGTTTGCGTTCTTCCAATAAAAGGATTACAGCTAATTTACAATTAAAGCAACATTTGCACACAATTTCTCCAAACTCATGTTGTCCAAGACTGTAGACATCATGTTAAACAAATCCTCATTGCATCCCTTGAGCCCATTGGGAACAACGAGAGAGAACACAGGATTTGCTTAATACCACAATAGCACGTGCGTACCTCGGACATGATGATGGCTGTAGGTTGCCGCCAACACACTTTCCCAAAATGTGATGTATAAATGAGTGGCTGTATATCTGAGTGTATAAATTCGAAGATTCAAGAATATATTTGAAGAGAAAAAAAAAACAACCCATCACGTTGACATAAGGATTCCAGTCACTTTTATTCTGAGAAGCTGTTGCAATTTTAAATATAGCGGGAAACATTGCCAAACTTTAAAATAACTTCAATGCGGTTTTGGAAAAAAAATTTAAATTTTTTAAGATTTTACTTTCTAGTACAGGCACGTGCTTTCGTTAACTCACCATAGTTTTGTAATCCATAACACACTTCTTGTTATCAGAAAATGATATTCGGTAACAAGAAGTAAAGTATGCTAGTTAATTTTGATACCAAAGGAGTAAAGGCTGAAACTTTTATTTTACCACTGAGACCACCAGATTAATTAAACGGCAATTCTTCGTAGAAACAAGTAAAACCATGCAAAGTTGGGCCGGGCCGAATCTTGCGAATCCATGGATTCTGCTAAAAGTTCCGATTTTCTACCAAATCAGGCAAAAATTTAAATAATAAACCGATTAGTACCATACGTGGCACGATTATTGGAAATCCTTACGAAATACTAAGTGTAAAGTCGGATAACAATTGCGGCTTCCAGGGGCTCGTGATATCAAATCAGGAGATCGGTTTATATGGAAGCTATATCCAAATCTGAACAGATACATCCCATTTGCAATCCCCAACGACCTACATCACTAAGAAGTATCTGTGCAAAATTAAAAGCAGTTAACTTTACGCGTTGCGTTCCATCGCTATCGTGATTTCCACAGACGGACGGACATGGCTAGATCGACTAAGGATGTCAAGACGATCAAGATTGCATGTACTTACAGGGTCGCAAATCAATATTTCGCGGTGTTAAAAACGGAATGACTGAATTATTTTACCCACCATTAGTGGAATTTTCATGAGCAAATTTGCATTGCATACCTAATGCAAATTATTGTATGTAAATCGTGTATGTAAACCGTTAGGCATAATATTGGGCTCCAATTAAAGGTAGTTGAGAGTGAAGTACGAGACATCGCAGCCAAATCAGGTTGGAGTTTTAGAGTGTTTCGGAAGTTAGCGTATATTCGACAGACAGACGGACGAAAAAATGCACGAAAGTAATCTGCCGGTATTTTGGACCATTCCCGCACAATGACTTTCTCAGCGCATCCATATCGGGATACTTTTTAGTGTGAACGAAATGAATTGCTTGATTTGTGAGTCATTTTTGGTATACACATACAGTGTTTATCGATGGTATCGTGAGTTCAACCGAGGTCGTAGTTCACTCCAAGACGAATTTCGTGAAGGTCGTCCAAAATCAGTTGTTATTCCAAAAACCTTTGATGATATACGCCAACTGTTATTTCAAGATCTTCATGTGACCTATCGTTAGATTGAGACAACCTTAGGCATTAGTGGGACCAGCGTACATTTAACATTTTTTTGCCGTCAAAAAAATTTGTTCGTGTTGGATCCCACACAATTTGTCAATCGCTCGTTTCTATCGGTCGATAGAAATGTTCCAAAAATACGATCGCTATGCTTCGAAACTCGTATATGACAACGCGACAGGTGATGAATCGTGTCGCACTGTATGGGTGTTCCAAGATGAGCCAAATCCAACAAAAGTTGGTCGCGCACAAGCACTTCCTACATAATAATCGTCCGTTTTTTCGGTAAAACTGGACATGTAGTAATCGTACCTCTAAAACAACGCAGAATAGTAAATTCTGAGTGGTACACAACCATTTGTTCGCCGAAGACGGGTCACTCTTCACCACGACAATATGAGCTCTCATACATCGTCCCAAGCAACACTGAAAACATCGATTTGATGAGTCATCCGCCGTATAGTTCTGACTTGGCGCCGAATGAGAGGTCAAAGTTTTTCGACACCTGACGCGTTCAGAATGTATGTTTTGGAGATACCCCATTCAGAGTGGCAAAAATGCTTCGACAATTGGTTCAAACGCATGTAAAAGTGTACAGATCTTAAAGGGAATATTTTGAAAAAAATTAAAGTGATTTTCGATGATAAGTATTTGTTCTCTATTTTCGAAATATAAAAGGTAAGAAGAAGGTAGACTTCTTACTTCGTTTTCATGTGTTCACATCGTAATTTTATCTGCTTTACACTATTTCAGAATAATTCTTTTAAAAATATATTGTATTTATTAAATAACTAGCTGATCCGGGCCCGCTCCCCTGCACTTCTTTTTACTTTATATGGAACAAAAGTTTCCTTGGAATATTTATTTTCGACAATTAAAGATATTTTAGTTAAATACCATGCTAACTTGACTAACAGTTTAACATAATAAGTGCCTTTATCTCAATCCCATATAATCTTTATTGGTCTACGAATTTAAGTTTGGATGTAAGGTGTATATCATTCTTGAAATACTTTATTTCAGCCCGATATTCTCACGATGTCTGATTTAGGGGTGTTTTCGGGGGAGAGGTGGTCCCCCAGATACTTGGCCCTGAAAATATATCAGCATCTTCTCTCAAATACCATGTACTTAAACCCCACATTTCCATTGGCTTAAGAGGACTTTACAGGATGAGGCGTCCCCCAAACACATGGCCCCAATTGAGCCATATATTGGCATGATCGAAAAATGTTTCCTCCAAAGGGAAAGGGGTGATTCCCTAAATACATGGTCCTACATTTGAATATCAAATTCGTATTCTACTCCCAAGTACCTTAATTGAGCTCCATATTGCGATGGTCAGTAAAAAATTGCTGTTTGTGGGGTATTTTGGGAAAGGGATAGGCCCCCAGAAAATTGGTCCCGAAAATGGGTATCAATTCTTGCTCTATCCCCCAATACCTTACATTTAAGCTCCACATTGACATGGCCGGTAAATATGACCGATGTAGGGGTGTTTTGGGGATTGGAGTGGTCCCCCGAACACTATTGCCATTGCCCTCAAAATTGGATATCAAATTCGTTTTTTAATCTCATTTAAACTCCTTATTGCAAAAGTCAGCAAATATGTCCTGTTTGGTGCATTGGCCCTAGAAACTATGAACATTTAGCTCACCAAATGGTCTTGGTGAGCAAATATGTCCTATTTGGGGGTTTTTATGGTGGTGGGACGTCCGCTAGGCAGTTGGCCCCTAATGTTGATATCAGATACATGGTCTACTCCCACATACCTTTAATTTGAGCCCCATATTTCCATAGTCGGCAAACATGACCGGCTTGGGGGGGGGGGTTTTGGGGAATGGGCGGCCACTCAGTGAGTTGGCCTTGAAAATATATATCGGATTCGTGTTCCACTTTAAAGACCCTCTTATTTGAGCCTCATATTGCAACAGTCAGAAAATACTTACGATTTGGGTGGTGTTGTGGGGGTGGCGTTGCCCCATAGACACTTTTCCCGAATATTAATATAAAATTCGTGCTTTACTCCCAAAGACCTTTCATTTGAGCCCCATATTGTTATGGTCGTAAATTTGTCCCCTTTGGGGGATGTTTTTGGTGAGAGGCGGCCCCCCAAACACTTGGTCACATATTTGGATATCAGATTCGTATTCGACATTCAAATACCTTTTATTTAAGTCCCATATTCCCATAAGTCCAATTTGGGGGGTGTTTTGGTGAAGGGGTGGACCCCCAGAAACGTGGTCCCAGATTTGGATAACATATTCGTATTATTCTCGCAAATATCTTTCAATTAAGTCCCACATTGCCATGGTCGGTAAATATGTCCGATTTAGGGGTGTTTTGGGGCTTAGGGTGGTCTCCGTAGCACTTGGTCCGACAATTGGATATCAGATACGTTTTCTTATCCAAAATACCTTTCATTTGAGTCCCATATTGTCGTGATTGGTGTAAATATAAGTTTGGTAGGTTTATGGGTAGGGCAGTCCCCCTAGGTACCCCATCGGAAAATTGGATACCAAATTTTTATTTTCAGGGTATTATATGAGAGCACACAACATTTCGCTTAAAACGCACCACCCATCTCCGAGATCTTGCGTTTCTGAAAATTTGGGTACGAGGGAGGGTCCGTTCATTTTTCATTCCGTTTGCAACACATCGAAATATCCATTTCCGACCCTATAAAGTATATATATTCTTGATCAGCATAAAAATCTAAGACGATCTAGACATGTCCGTCCGTCTGTCCGTCTGTCTGTTGAACTCCAGCTACAGTCTTCACAAATAGAGATATTGAGCTGAAATTTTGCACAGATTCTTTTTTTGTCCATAAGCAGGTAAAGTTCGAAGATGGGCTATATCGGACTATATCTTGATATAGCCCCCATATAGACCGATCCGCCGATTTAGGGTCTTAGGCCCACAAAAGCTAAATTTATTATCCGATTTTGATAAAATTCGGGACAGGGAGTTGTATTAGACCCTTCGACTTCCTTCGTTAATTTGGACCAGATCGGTTCAGATTTGGATATAGTTGCCATATAGACCGATCCTCCGATTTAGGGTCTTATGCCCACAAAAGCTATATTTATTATCCGATTTTGATAAAATTCGGGACAGTGAATTGTGTTAGGTTCATCAACCTTCGTTAATTAGGCCCAGATCGGTCCAGATTTGGATATAGCTGTCATATAAACCGATCCTCCGATTTAGGGTCTAAGGTCCGTAGAAGCCACATTTATTATCCGATTTCGCTGAAATTTGGGACAGGGAGTTGTATTAGACCCTTCGACTTCCTTCGTTAATTTGGACCAGATCGGTTCAGATTTGGATATAGCTGTCATATAAACCGATCCTCCGATTTAGGGTCTAAGGTCCGTAGAAGCCTCATTTGTTATCCGATTTTGCTGAAATTTGTGATAGTGAGTTGTGTTAGGCTCTTCGACATCCTTCGTCAATTTGGCCCAGATCGGTCCAGATTTGGACATAGCTGTCATATAAACCGATCCTCCGATTTAGGGTCTAAGGTCCGTAGAAGCCACATTTATTATCCGATTTCGCTGAAATTTGGGACAGGGAGTTGTATTAGACCCTTCGACTTCCTTCGTTAATTTGGACCAGATCGGTTCAGATTTGGATATAGTTGCCATATAGACCGATCCTCCGATTTAGGGTCTTAGGCCCACAAAAGCTATATTTATTATCCGATTTTGATAAAATTCGGGACAGTGAATTGTGTTAGGTTCATCAACCTTCGTTAATTAGGCCCAGATCGGTCCAGATTTGGATATAGCTGCCATACAGACCGATCCTCCGATTTAGGGTATAAGACCCATAAAAACCACATTTATTATCCGATTTTGCTGAAGTTTGGGACAGTGAGTTGTCTTAGGCCCTTCGACATCTTTCTTCAATTTGGTCTAGATCGGTTTAATTTGGCCTAGATCGGTGCCATATAGACCGATTTCTTGATTTAAGGTTTTTAGACCATATAATGCTCATTTATTGTCCGATATTGCCGAAATTAGGGACAGTGAGTTAAGTTAAGCCCCTAGACATATTCTGCAATATCGCACAGATCGGTCCAGATTTGGATATAGCGCCATATAGACGGATATCTAGGTTTTGGGGCCATAAAAGACGCATTTATTGTCCGATGTCGCTGAAATTTGTGACAGTGAGTTGTGTTAGGCTCTTCGACGTCCTTCTTCAACTTTGCCCAGATCGGTCCAGATTTGAATATAGCTGCCATATAGACCGATTTCTTGATTTAAGGTTTTGGGCACATAAAAGAGGCATTTATTGTCCGATTTCGCCGAAATTTGGGACAGTGCTTTGAGTTAGGCTCTTCGATATTTGTATGCAACTTGGCCCAAATCGGTGCCGGTTTATTTTTAGATTTAGCTACTGTACTTACCAGTATTTGGTCCAAATCGGAACATATTTTGATGTAACTGATATGGGACATAAGTTATGAAATTTTCACCCAATTTTAATGAAAGATGGTTTACATATATACCCGAGGTGGTGGGTATTCAAAGTTCGGCCCGGCCGAACTTAACGCCTTTTTATACCCTCCACCATAAGATGGGGGGTATACAAATTTCGTCATTCTGATTGTAACTACTCGAAATATTCGTCTGAGACCCCATAAAGTATATATATTCTTGATCGTCTTGAAATTTTATGTCGATCTAGCCATGTCCGTCCGCCTGTCCGTCCGTCCGTCCGTCCGTCTGTCTGTCGAAAGCACGCTAACTTCCGAAGGAGTAAAGCTAGCCGCTTGAAATTTTGCACAAATACTTCTTATTAGTGTAGGTCGGTTGGTATTGTAAATGGGCCATATCGGTCCATGTTTTGATATAGCTGCCATATAAACCGATCTTGGGCCTCTAGAGTGCGTAATTCTTATCCGATTGGGATGAAATTTTGCACGACGTGTTTTGTTATGACATTCAACAACTGTGATAAGTATGGTTCAAATCGGTCCATAACCTGATATAGCTGCCATATAAACCGATCTTGGGTCTTGACTTCTTGAGCCTCAAGAGTGCGCAATTCTTATCCGATTGGGATGAAATTTTGCACGACGTGTTTTGTTATTATATCCAACAATTGTGATAAGTATGGTTCAAATCGGTCCATAACCTGATATAGCTGCCATATAAACCGATCTTGGGTCTTGACTTCTTGAGCCTCTAGAGTGCGCAATTCTTATCCGATTGGGATGAAATTTTACACGACGTGTTTTGTTATGACATTCAACAACTGTGATAAATATGGTTCAAATCGGTCCATAACCTGATATAGCTGCCATATAAACCGATCTTGGGTCTTGACTTCTTGAGCCTCTAGAGAGCGCAATTCTTATCCGATTGGAATGAAATTTTGCACGACGTGTTTTGTTATTATATCCAACAACTGCCAACCTTATATAGCTGTCATATAAACCGATCTTGGGTCTTGACTTCTTGAGTCTCTAGAGGGCGCAATTCTTATCCAATTTGAATGAATTTTGGCACGTAGTATTTTGTTATGATATCCAACAACTGTGCCAAATATGGTTCAAATCGGTTCATAACCTGATATAGCTGCCATATAAACCGATCTGGGATCTTGACTTCTTGAGCCTCTAGAGTTCGCAATTATTATCCGATTAGCCTGAAATGTTGTACTACGGATTCTCTCATGACCATTAACATACGTGTTTATTATGGTCTGAATCGGTTTATAGCCTGATATAGCTCCCATATAAATCGGTCTCTCTATTTTACTTCTTGAGCGCACAAAGGGCGCAATTCTTATTCGAATTGGCTGACATTTTACACAGGTCTCCAACATATAATTTAATTGTGGTCCAAACCGGACCATATCTTAATATCGCTTTAATAGCAGAGCAAATATTTTCTTATATCCTTTTTTTGCCTAAGAAGAGATGCCGGGAAAAGAACTCGACATATGCGATCCATAGTGGAGGGTATATAAGATTCGGCCCGGCCGAACTTAGCACGCTTTAACTTGTTTTGCCTAAGAAGAGATGCCGGGAAAAGAACTCGACATATGCGATCCATGGTGGAGGGTATATAAGATTCGGCCCGGCCGAACTTAGCACGCTTTTACTTGTTCCTTGTTATATATAAGATTCTTATTTAATAAGTTATATTATTAAGAGATAAATAAAAACCACAATTTCAATTTTTCTTGATTTTGTTTTCTACCCGCGCCACTATTTGTCTGTAGTTGAAATAAACTAGACATTTTTTGGCCCATTCGCACTTCTTCGCACAACATATGTTTGAAAGAGGACACAACCGGACGCAGAAATAGATTTCACAATTTGTATTATTTAATAACAATATAATTTTTAAACCCTCCACCATAAGATGGGGGGTATACTAATTTCGTCATTCTGATTGTAACTACTCGAAATGTTCGTCTGAGACCCCATAACGTATATATATTCTTGATCGTCGTGAAATTTTATGTCGATCTAGCCATGTCCGTCCGTCTGTCTGTCGAAAGCACGCTTACTTCCGAAGGAGTAAAGCTAGCCACTTTAAATTTTGCACAAGTACTTCTTATTAGTGTAGGTCGGTTGGTATTGTAAATGGGCCATATCGGTCCATGTTTTGATATAGCTGCCATATAAACCGATCTTGGGTCTTGACTTCTTGAGCCTCTAGAGTGCGCAATTCTTATCCGATTGGGATGAAATTTTGCACGACGTATTTTGTTCTGATATCCAACAACTGTGTCATGTATGGTTCAAATCGATTTATAACCTGATATAGCTCACATATAAACCGATCTTGGGTCTTGATTTCTTGAGCCTCTAGAGTGCGCAATTCTTATCCGATTGGAATGAAATTTTGGCACGTAGTATTTTGTTATGATATCCAACAACTGTGCCAAATATGGTTCAAATCGGTTCATAACCTGATATAGCTGTCATATAAACAGATCTGGCGACTTGACTTCTTGAGCTTCTAGAGGGCGCAATTCCTATCCGATTTGGCTGAAATTTCGCAAGACGTTTTTATACCCTCCACCATAAGATGGGGGGTATACTAATTTCGTCATTCTGATTGTAACTACTCGAAATATTCGTCTGAGACCCCATAAAGTATGTATATTCTTGATCGTCGTGAAATTTTATGTCGATCTAGCCATGTCCATCCGCCCGTCCGTCCGTCTGTCTGTCGAAAGCACGCTAACTTCCGAAGGAGTAAAGCTAGCCGCTTGAAATTTTGCACAAATACTTCTTATTAGTGTAGGTCAGTTGGTATTGTAAATG
Source organism: Stomoxys calcitrans (assembly GCF_963082655.1). Classification (NCBI taxonomy): domain Eukaryota; kingdom Metazoa; phylum Arthropoda; class Insecta; order Diptera; family Muscidae; genus Stomoxys; species Stomoxys calcitrans. The sequence continues at coordinate 103,027,960 of NC_081552.1, forward strand.
GGCCATATCGGTCCATGTTTTGATATAGCTGCCATATAAACCGATCTTGGGTCTTGACTTCTTCAGCCTCTAGAGTGCGCATTTCTTATCCGATTGGGATGAAATTTTGCACGACGTGTTTTGTTATGATATCCAATAACTGTGCCGAGTATTGTTCAAATCGGTTCATAACCTGATATAGCTGCCATATAAACCGATCTTGGGTCTTGACTTCTTGAGCCTCTGGAAGGCGCAATTCTTATCCGATTGGAATGAAATTTTGCAAGACGTTTTTTATTGTTACTTTCAACAACTATGTCAAATAAAATACAAGTCGGTTCATAACCTGATATAGCTGCCATATAAACCGATCTGGGATCTTGACTTCTTGAGCCTCTAGAGGTCGCAATTATTATCCGATTTGCCTGAAATTTTGTACGACGGATTCTTTCATGACCATCAACATACGTGTTTATTATGGTCTGAATCGGTCTATAGCCCGATACAGCTCCCATATAAATCGATCTCTCTATTTTACATTTTGAGCTCACAAAGAGCGCAATTCTTATTCGAATTGGCTGACATTTTATACAGGTCTACAACATATAATTTAATTGTGGTCCAAACCGGACCATATCTTGATATCGCTCTAATAGCAGAGAAAATCTTTTCTTATATCCAGTTTTGCCTAAGAAGAGATGCCGGGAAAAGAACTCGACAAATGCGATCCATGGTGGAGGGTATATAAGATTCGGCCCGGCCGAACTTAGCACGCTTTTACTTGTTTATTGTTACTTTCAACAACTATGTCAAATAAAGTACAAGTCGGTTCATAACCTGATTTAACTGCCATATAAAACGATCTGGGATCTTGACTTCTTGAGCCTCTAGAGGTCGCAATTATTATCCGATTTGCCTGAAATTTTGTACGACGTATTCTCTCATGACCATTAACATACGTGTTTATTATGGTCTGAATCTGTCTATAGCCCGATACAGCTCCCATATAAATCGATCTCTCTATTTTACTTCTTGAGCCCACAAAGAGAGCAATTCTTATTCGAATTGACTGACATTTTACACAGGTCTCCAACATAAATATAATTTAATTGTGGTCCAAACCGGACCATATCTTAATATCGCTCTAATAGCAGAGCAAATCTTTTCTTATATCCTTTTTTTGCCTAAGAAGAGATGCCAGGAAAAGAACTCGACAAATACGATCCATGGTGGAGGGTATATAAGATTCGGCCCGGCCGAACTTAGCACTCTTCTACTTGTTATAATTAAAAATATGTTTAAAGTATGCCTTCTTTACCAATCACGTGCCATGATACAAATAAATCGTACTTCAATGTCAACAAGTAAACAGTAGTTAAGTTTGGCCTGGCCGAACTTCGGATACCCACTTCCTCGGGTATATGTGTAAACCACCTTTTGTCAAAATCCGGTGAAAAATGCATACCTTATGCCCCGCAACTATATCGAAATATGTTCCGATTTGGACCAAATACTTATAAGTAAAAGTCATTGTTCAATTGTGTATAACATGTCGAAGAGCCTAACACAACTCAATGTCCCAAATTTCGGCGAAATCCGACAATATATGCGCCTTTAATGTGCCCAAAACCTTAAATCGAGAGATCGATCTATATGGCAGCTATATCTAAATCTGGACCGATCTAGGCCAAATTGAGGATGGATGTCGAAGGGCCTAACACATCTCACTGTCTTCAATTTTGGCAAAATCGGAAAATAAATGCGCTTTTTATGGGCGAAAGACATGAAATCGAGAGGTCGGCCTATATGGCAGCTATCCCAATCTGGACCGATTTGGGCCAAGTTGCAGAAAAATATCGAAGAGCTATTTTGAATTTTGGCAAAATCCGACAATATATGCGCCTTTAATGTGCCCAAAACCTTAAATCGAGAAACCGATCTAAATATATGACAGCTATATCTAAATCTGGACTGATTTTACCTATATTGCAGAAGTATGTCGATAGCTTAACTAAACTCACTGTCCCAAATTTCGGCGACATTGCACAATAAATGCGCTTTTTATGAGAATAAAACCTTAAATCGAGAGATCGGTCCATATGGCAGCTATATCCACCTCTGGGCCGATTTGGGCCATATTGCAGAGGTATGACGAGGGGCTTAACCTAACTCAATGTCCCAAATTTCGGCGACATCGGACAATAAATTCGCTTTTTTTGAGCCGTGACATTTTATGTCGATACAGCCATGTCCATCCGTCTGTCCGTCCGTCCGTCTGTCCGTCCGTACGTCTGTCCGTCTGTCTGTCGAAACCACGCTAACTTTCGAAGGAGGAAAGCTAGCCGCTTGAAATTTAGTACAAATACTTCTTATTAGTGTAGGTCAGTTGGGATTGCAAATGGGACATATCGGTCCATGGTTTGATATAGCTCCCCTATAAACCGATCTTGGATTTTGACTTCTGTAGCCCTGGAGGGCGCATTTTCTATCCGATTTGGCTAAAATTTTGCACGTAGTGTTTTGCTATGACTTCCAACAACTGTGCTATGGTTGAAATCGGGCTGTAACCTGATAAAGCTGTCATATAAACCTTTCTGGGGTCTTGACTTCTTGAGCCTCTAGAGGGCGCACTTGTCATCGGACTGAAATTTGGTACGAAGTCTTTCGTTATGACTTCCAACAACTATGCTAAGTATGGTTCAAATCGGTCCATAACCTGATATAGCTGCGATGTGAACCGATCTTTAATCTTGACTTCTTGAGCTTCTAGTGGGCGAAAGACTTATTTAATTTGGATAGAATTTTGCATGACGTTTTTTGATATGACTTCCAACAATTGTGCCAAATATGCTTCAGATTGGTCTATAACCTGATATAGATGCCATATATACCGTTCCGCGGTCTTTATTTCTTGAGCCTTTAGAGGGCGCAATTCTTATCCAATTTGGCTGAAATTTTGTACAACGGCTTCTCCCATGACCTGCGACGTACGTGTTAAATATGGTCTGAACCGGTCTATAGCCTGATACAGCTCCCATATAAACCGTTCACCCCATTTTATTCTTGAGCTCCTAAGGGGCGGAATTCTTATTTGAATTGGCTTAAATTTCACACATTGACTTCTGCTGTATTCTACAACATTCACCTCAATTATGGTCCGAATCGGACCATAACTTGATATATCTACAAAAACATAGCAATCCTTTTCTTTTATCATTTGTTTGCCTAAAAAGATATATCGGGAAAAGAACTCGACTAATGTGATCCATGGTGGAGGTTATATAAGATTCGGCCTAGCCGAACTTAGCACGTTTTTACTTGTTTAAATTTAATTTAATAAATATGGTTTAAATTACACAAAGTTTTCGTATTAAACGTCTGTATCATTTGTGGGTACTATAATTCTTGGTTCAAATAATCCCTGTAATTCATTGCACATTTTATATATATACTCAAATTTCGCTCATCATCCTCTCGTTGGCTAATCACTACATTGATCATTGATTCATCGAAACTCATTTAGCACTGGACATACCCCAAAAAATGTTGGATATTTTCGATAGCCTGGTTATTGCAGATGCTACATAATTTATGGTTATCATCCACTCCGTATAAATTGCCATTTCACTTAAACATTCCGCCTCGCGCCTTTAAAAGCCATGTGATGTTATCGAATGTATTCTCATCCGATATATCCGATAGCTCTCTATTATAATCAAGATGTTTGTAAAACCGTTCTGTTGAGTTTTTATTTCGGATATTACTATGGGTGTCTGTTTTAAAGCCGTAAGCAGGTCAATACTGATGATTATTGTAACACAATAAAAGTCAAAACAGTCGTAAGACTTCTTTCGTACCGTCAACCTGCTCATGCTTTGGTTGCGGAAATTTGCCTGTAACACAATAAAAGTCAAAACAGTCGTAAGACTACTTTCGTACCGTCAATCTGTTCATGCTTTGGTTGCAGAAATTTGCCTCAATCATAGGATACAGGTACACCTCGCAATATTGATCTGCGACACCAGTAGGAATATTCTTGATCGTCTTTATATTTTGAGTCAATCTAGCAATATCCGCCCATCCCTACGTCCGCCTGTGGAAACAAAGCTCGCAGGCGAACGGGTGAAGTTTACTATTTGAAGTTTTGTACACATATTTCTCATTCATGTAGGTCGTTGGGAATTGCAAATGGGCTATATCGGCTCAAATTTGGATATAGCCCCCAAATAAACCGATCCATCTATATGCCTTCTTTAGCACCTAGAGGCCGCAATTCTTACCCAATTAAGCTAAACTTACGCTCAAAGACTTCTTCTGTAACCACCAACATTCGTGTTAAATTTGCACCAATTCGGTCCATAACCTGACATAGCTTCCATATAAACTGGTCATAGAATGTATTTGTAGCCTCTAGTATTACCAATTCTTGTCCGATTTTAGTGATATTTAGCATAAGCACTTCTACTTTGACTTCCGACATTCGTGTTCAATATGATCCAAATGGGTTTTTATACTCTCCACCATAGGATGGGGGTATACTAATTTTGTCATTCTGTTTGTAACTACTCGAAATATTCGTCGCCATAAAGTATATATATTCTTGATCGTCGTGACATTTTATGTCGATCTAGCCAAGTCCGTCCGTCCGTCTGTCAAAAGCACGCTAACTTTCGAAAGAGTAAAGCCAGCCGCTTGAAATTATGCACAAATACTTCTTATTAGTGTAGGTCGGTTGGGATTGTAAATGGGCCATATCGGTTCATGTTTTGATATAGCTGCCATATAAATCGATATTGGGTCTTGACTTCTTGAGCCTCTAGAAGGCGCAATTCTCATCCAATTGGAATGAAATTTTGCACTACGTGTCCAACAACTGTGCCAAGTATGGTTCAAATCGTTCCATAACCTGATATAGCTGCCATATAAACCGATCTTGGGTATTGACTTTTTGAGCCTCTAGAGTGCGCAATCCTTATCCGATTTGAATGAAATTTTGCACGACGTGTTTCACTATGATATATAACAACTGTGTCAAGTATGGTTCAAATCGGTCCATAACCTGATATAGCTGCCATATAAAGCGATCTTGGGTCTTGAACTCTTGAGGCTCTAGGGGACGCAATTCTTATCCGAATGGAATGAAATTTTGCACGAAGTATTTTGTTATAATATCTAACAACTGTGCGAAGTATGGTTCAAATCGGTCTATAACCTGATATAGTTGTCATGTTGAGGCTTTTGATGAAATCCCATTTTCTATCGGAGACACCGGAATCTTGGATGACGTTGATCGAAGGTTTATAATTACGGAATTTATGGTGAAGGAATTCTGAAGGAACTTCAAACCATTTAAGTCACTCAGACCTGTTGAAATATTTCCGGCGTTACTACAGAGAGAGGCAGACTATATGGCGCCCCATCTAGCCAATATTTTCACAGCGTACCTAGGACTTGTTTATACTCCGAAAGCCTGGCAGAAGGCAAGGTGTTTATATCCAAGCCCGGCTAGGCAAGTTATGCGACAGCAAAATGTATTGTGGACACCATGATAAAGAGTAGGACATCCAGCGAACTGCTCAAATACAAACAGTGCCTATGTCAAGGAAAGGTCGGTGGAGACTGCCCTGCACGAGGTTGTGCATAAAATAGGTTGTGCATAAAAATTGTGGTATGCGTTGACATCGAGGGGCTTTTAAAGATGTTGTAATACTTCTAAGGGTTAAGGATCCGAACGAACTATGCAGAAGGGCCGAAAGGGTCTTGCGTATGGCACATGACTGGGCTAGACCTATTGGTCTGAATGTTAATCCAGAGAAGACTGAAGGCCACCGTAGCGCAGAGGTTAGCATGTCCACTTATGACGCTCAACGCCTGGGTTCGAATCCTGGCGAGACCAACAGAAAAAAATGTCATCGGTGGTTTTTCCCTCCTAATGCTGGCAACATTTGTGAGGCACTTGCCATGTAAAACTTCTCTCTAAATAGGTGTCGCACTGCGGCACGCCTTTCGGACTCGGCTATAAAAAGGAGGCCCCTTATCCTTGAGCATAAACTTGAATCGGACTGCACTCATTGATATGTGAGAAGTTTGCCCCTGTTCCTTAGTGAAATATGCCTGTTCACGAGGAAGACGAAGGAGGGCCAAGTTAACACATCACGTTTCCTCCATAAGATGATTTCGATATCTAACAAGGTCAAATACTTAGGTGTGATCTTGGACAGGAAACTGAATTGGAAGTGTCACATTCAGAAGTGTACTGATAAGGTTCACAGATGTTGGGCACTATGTAGGTAGGCTCGAAATGGGGCCTGAATCCGAGGATAGTCCACTGACTCTACTGGAGCACGATTAGACCAATACTTACTTACGCCTCATGTAGAAAAAAAGGCATCATAACGTCCATACAGCAGGTTTAGAGAACATGTTGTCATGGCATAGGCGGAGGGATGAGGACCACACCCACTAGAGCACTGGATACTATTCTAGATATCCGACCCAATGACATACAGATTATGTGTGAGGCAGCCACTGCAGCTATGGGACTTAAGGCGATGGGAGAATGGATTGAGGATGGGAACAGCTCATACTATCTAGGTATTATTGAGGCCACGATAGGAAACCTGGAAGGAAGTGTAAAGGTTTCCGATCGGATACCTGAGATGAACCTTGAAGTCGTGTGCGAGGCACTGCTGCCTTCGGCACAGTCTTGGATTGACGGAACACTAGTATTGCCATCTAGATATCCGACCCAATGACATACAGATTATGTGTGAGGCAGCCACTGCGGCTATGGGACTTAAAGCGATGGGAGAATGGATTGAGGATGGGAACAGCTCATACCATCTAGGTATTATTGAGGCCACGATAGGAAACCTGGAAGGAAGTGTAAAGGTTTCCAATCGGATACCTGAGATGAACCTTGAAGTCGTGTGCGAGGCACTGCTGCCTTCGGCACAGTCTTGGATTGACGGAACACTAGTATTGCCATCTGGAAGATCAAAGCTAGAGTTGGTCTGGGGGTCTACATTGGGAACCCAGGGACTGAGATCTGTTTTAGACTGCCTGACCATAATACGGTCCTGCAGGCGGAAATCCGGGCGATCACGGAATGCGTGAAGTGGTGTGGTGCTAATGTGAGGACGTCGAGTATGAACATCTTTATGGGCAGTAAAATTGCCATAAGAGCAATTACAACCAGGACGGTAAGGTCACGAACAGTCTTGCAGTCCAAAAAGGAATATTACGCCTTCTCTGAGGATGGCAAAATCCGCATCGTTTGGGTACCGGGCCATAACGGAGTAAGGGGAAATGAAAGGGCAGACGATTTGGCGGTGAAGGCCAGAGGACTGCCGTCAATAAACTTGGTTAACCCGAAGCCTTTCGGGTCGACGCAGTCCGAGTTAAGGGAGTGATCGACGAATGCGCATGCAACATTGTGGAACAGCGAAACGGTCGGTAGGACGACGAAAATCCTAAGGGAGGATCCAGATCGTGGGAAGACCAAAGGCTATTACTAAATGGAAGCAAGAAGGAGGTCAGTATAGCTATTGGTATCATAACGGTACACATAGGACTACGAGTTCACTTAATTAAAATCGATGCGGCAAGTGATAGCATGTGAAGGTCATGCGGGGAAAATGATAAGACGTTGGAGCATTTCCTTTGTCATTGCCCGGCTTTGGCGACTTACAGATACCGGCACTTAGGTGGGGACACAATAATGAACAATATTGATATTGTAAGTGGCACGGAATCCCTAAATTAAAAATTTCTTTTTAGGGGTTACTTTATAGTTTTTAGAGCGCACAACAAGGCGATTACTGGCTTAGGTGTATCTCCATAGTGGCATGGGCGGAATAATATCTGCACCCTCTTTTCAACCTAACCTAACTTAGTTTGGTAAAATGGAAGCTAAAAATATATACAATTTAATTGATATGCACAACAATCAGAAATAATTTAATCTGTTTGAAATTTAGGCATAATGAATAGTTTATTAAGCTGAGATGGCTTTCTAATACCCTACTTTAAATCCGCAATAAATACCATTGGCCTCATATCGAAAATATTTTCTTTAATATATAATATTGTAAAGCGATACGCATCTTTTTTATCGGAATTTGGGCATTCGTTTTTGATTAATTTTGAGCCTTATCTTCCTCATTTTTGTGGTTGTGTTCCGAATAATTTTTTTCTAATACACTCTTTCCGTCAGGAAGCTAACTTTGCTAGATTGCAATCTGCACTCATATTTAACTAAATTTTGATAAAAAGACTTACGTTTATCATTTTTTGATCTATAATTAGATCTGATAATTAATTTTTTAATAAATAACGTACAGCAGCTCACAGTTACACCTTAGACCACTAATAACTTCACAATTCTTTTCAGTGTATCCTCGATTTACGACGTTTTCACATAAACTAAACTACCTCTTATGGTATATTGATGAACGAAAAATGAATTCATTGCTATGAGAAATATGTTACTGTCCTTTGATATGTAGATTTCAATTATTGCTCGTTACAGCAAAATAAACTAACTCCTCAAAAAATGATTTTGGGGATTTCTTTCATTTTTGAAATTGGGGAGTTTTTTCATTATGAAATAACTCCCTAAAACTGATAAGGAAATAACTCCCCAAAAAACTAAATAACTCCATACAAATAGTGGTTTTGCTTTATATAGAGCATTTTGGGGATTTATTTAATTTTCGGTTTTTTGGGGTTATTTCATGGGGACTTATTTCATAGAGCCGGCGGATTCATATTTTCAACCTATAGGCTGTAGCTGAGTATAGGCAATTTCAGTATTTAATGTTTCACTATATATGTCGCGATAAAGCACATACATACATAACTATGCCTTATTTAAAAAAAAAATAGCTTTCATTTTAATTTCTTAAAAATAATTATACATGTACCGATTTATTTGCAATTAATGCTGCAGAAATGTTTAAAGAGTTATCTATTGAATAATCATCAGATCTAATAATACAGAGTTTTGGCTAGTAATTAAAGATTCTCAATCAAATGCAAATTTGCCTATGAACATTCCATTAATGAACAGGGGCAAACTTCTTACATATCAATGAATGCTGTCCGATTCAAGTTTAAACTGAATGATGAAGGGCCTCTTTTTTATAGTCCGAAAGACACCTGTTTGGGGAGAAGTCCTTACATGACATAGTACCTCACAAATGTCGCTAGCATTAGGAGTGGATAACCACCGCTGTAAAAAAGTATCTGATGTTCTCGCCAGGATTCGATCCATAGGCGGATTCAGCGTCATAGGCGGACATGCTAAGCTCTTCGCTACGGTGGCCTCATTATCTAATGTGGGCAAATATTTCTTTAAGGACTGCGTAGCTCAGCTGCATAATAGCCTTAAGTTATTTCAATATAAATATAAATTTAACGTTATCCGTAACTATGACATAAATTTTCTGCATATGTGTCTCTTTGCTTGCAATCCTGTGTACATTCACTTATGGTTATGTCATTCCATATTTTATGCATGTTTGATTAAGCCCCACGATAATGAAATATAATTAAATTTAATTATGTTTTGCTTGTCTTTCATAGACATATGCCAAAAGTAAATATTGGTTCATTAATTGCTATAATTGTAATTTATATGTTTATCATTCCCAAGCGCATATGCATTCCACATAAAAGCCCCAACATTGATTCATGCCTTATGAGTCGCAGTCAAACCATTATTTAAATGATTTATTTTTCCTGCAGTTTCGCCAGACAAGATATTGTTTTTTTAATTATCATATCAATTAATAATGAATCGACCGTCAGAGCCAGTAACAGTTGCATGTATCATGTCAATGTCCAATGACAATGAAATCAATTACATTGACATATGATATACCATGTGATTATACGGTAGGTAATCGATGCGAACGCACCCCACAATTGCTATGCGAAACTTAATGATGTTTACGCTCAAAATGCAGTTTTGCCACGTAATATAATACACTGAGTGGTTAATTGTTATCATTGCTTACAATGTATTAATGATAAGATAATAGTGTTCTCAATTCAGCAAATGTAAATAAAAGAAGCATTTTTTGCAATTATAAAACCATTGACTATTTTAGTTTATTATGTTGTCTTGGAAAATAATTTTATTGGGACTGTAGAGAGTTATTTGAATATAGTCTTGAAGCATTAATCAATAATTTTGTTCCCGTTCGACTATGTATTGATGTCCTGGTGCCTTCATGTCACCTAAAATTAAACAAGTAAATGCCTGCGACGTTCGGCCGGGGCGAATCTTGGGAACCCAGCACAATGGATTCTGCTAAAAATGTATACAAAATAAATTTAGTTGAAGGTGGACTTTGCCAAACCTTGGAGAACGGCAACATCCGTTCATGGTCACCAGAGCCCAAAGAAAACGAGGAAGTCGAAACTCAAGACCTGCATGAGGATTCTAACCTCAACAACTTTGCAGCCGCATAGAAAGAAGACTTCAATGACATCCCAGAAGTAACCGATGTAACGGTGGATGGTCACACATCAATATTAGGTGATACTACACCCTTCCCTTCGAACACCACTGACGACGAAGTAAATACTACTGCAATTGACTGCGATTTCCCCGATTGCCTTTACAATATGGTAAAAACAACGAACATGCAAGAAAATTCGAACGAAAGTACCACCACTATATCAAATCCTAACGCAGCAATTCTGAAGAAATCAGATTGCATTCTTGTCGCCGTCAAATCTGCTGCCGCCTCAGCTGTCCACACTGCTGCCACATATAAAAACAAGTAAAAACGCGTTAAGTTCGGCCGGGCCGAACTTTGGATACCCACCACCTCGGGTATATATATAAACCACCTTTCGTCAAATCCGGGGAAAAATGTATACCTTATGACCCCTAGCAGCTATATAGAAATCTGTTCCGATTTGGACCAAATACTTATAAGTACAAGTCATTGTTCAACTGTCTAAAACAAAATTTTGCTCTTTTTAGTAGCTATATCTAAAAATAAACCGCTCTGAACCATAAACGACACGGTCTGGACCGATTTCGACCAAGTTGCAGATACATGTCGAAGAGCCTAACACAACTCACTGTCCCAAATTTCGGCGAAATCGGACAATAAATGCGCCTTTTATGGCCACAAAACCTTAAATCAAAAGATCGGTCTATATTGCAGCTATATCAAAATCTTTACCGATCGGAGCCAAATTGAAAAATAATATCGAAAGTTTTATCACAACTCACTGTCCCAAATTTCGGCGACATCGGACAATAAATGCGCCTTTTATGGGCTCAAAACCTTAAATCTTGAGATCGGTCCATATGGTAGCTATATCCAAATCAGAACCGATCTAAGCCAAATTGACAAAGGATGTCGAAGGACCCAAGACAACTCACTGTCCCAAATTCCAGCAAAATCGGATAATAAATGTGGCTTTTATAGGTATAAGACCCTAAATCAGAGGATCGGTCTATATGGCAGCTATATCCAACACTGGACCGATCTGGGCCAAATTGGCAAAAGATGTCAAAGGGCCTAAGACAACTCTCTGTTCCAAATTTCAGCAAAATCGGATAATAAAGGGGGTTTTTTGGGCCTAAGACCCTAAATCGGCGGATCGGTCTATATGGGGGCTATATCTAGATATAGTCCGATTTGGCCCATCTTCGAACTTAACCTGCTTATGGACAAAAAAAGAATATGTGCAAAGTTTCAGCTCAATATCTCAATTTTTGAAGACTGTAGCGTGATTTCAACAGACAGACGGACGGACATGTCTTTTACGCTGATCAAGAATATATATACTTTATAGGGTCGGAAATGTCCGGCCGATACGGGATGACTTTGAGCACCACACAGGCTGGAACTTTGAGCTCCGACTTGTGTGGTGCCCATCGTTATCACGGAAAACTTAGCTGAAAGCTACCAGGCGCGTCCACAGGTTGCGGATGGTGGAAAGCTCCGCTTTTATGCGGAGTAGCTGCAAATGCGGCCGCGGGCAGTCAGCGATTTTCGAGAGGAGAGTCTCAGTGAGGAGTCAGGTGGCACTGGCTCTTTACTAAATACTGAGTGCCAATGATATTCGAGATGACAAGGCGAGTTATTGGCGTCTTCAAATAACCAATGGCCAACATCAGCGTCTGTTCCCAGGTTAGGGGCGGCTGGCGGCGGGCGTCGGATCTTGGAGCAAGCGGCGGATGTATTAGAGAAGTACAAGGCATACATAACCGCCTTACAGGAAGTGCGATGGACTGGGAATGGCGTCACTTCAACACCAAACGGTGACGAACTATACTATAGCTGCCATAACACGAGGCATGAATTTGGGTGCGGATTTGTGGTTAGTCATAGACTAAAACACCTAGTCTCCAGCTTTACTCCGGTGGATGAGAGGCTGGCCACAATCCGCATAAAAGCTAAATTCTTCAACATCAGTCTTATTTGTGCCCATGCCCCGACGGAAGACAAAGACGAGCAGACCAAGGATATTTTCTACGAGCGCCTAGAGAGAGAATATGACCGCTGCCCCGCCCATGATATTAAAATCGTTCTGGGAGATTTTAATGCGAAAATAGGGAAGGAAGAAATTTTTGGTCCAACAGTCTGAAAGTTTAGCCTCCACGAGATAACGTCCAGTAATGGGTTGAGGCTGATAGATTTCGCCGCGGCAAAAAACATGGTAATTAGTAGCTAGTTTGCAGATTTCAACATAAAAATATCCACAAAGCCACATGGCTGTCACCCGATCAAAACACGAGAAATTAAATTGATCACGTTGTGATAGATGGAAGGATGAATGCGTGTTAGATGTACGATCGATGCGTGGAGCGAATATAGATTCGGATCATTACCTTGTTGCAGCAAAGGTTCGCACACGTTCTATTCCTATATCAGGTTAAGGACCGATTTCAACCATACTTAGCACAGTTGTTGGTTATCATAACAAAACATGTCGTGCAAAATTTCATTCCAATCGGATAAGAATTGCGCACTCTAGAGGCTCAAGAAAACATGACCAAAGATCGGTTTATATGGCAGCTATATCAAAACATGGACCAATATGGCCCATTTTCAATACCAACCGACCTACACTAATAAGAAGTATTTGTGCAAAATTTCACGCTAACTTCCTTCGGAGTTAGCGTGCTTTTGACAGACATACGGACGGACATGGCTAGATCGTCATAAAATGTCGCGACGATCAAGAATATATATTCTTTATGGGGTCTCAGATGAATATTTCGAGTAGTTACAAACAGAATAACGAAATTAGTATACCACCCCATCCATGGGGGAGGGTATAAAAAGGAAATGGAAAAACGTGAGTGTTAGCGAATTGAGAGATACAGGAGTCACAATGAAGTCCGGAAATTTTACCAAAGAATTGAACATCAAACCGATAGCTTTGGTGCCGGCACATCCTCCTGCAGAGACAAAGAAGGAATCTGGTAACTGACACAGATAACATGCTGAGGATTTGGAAAGAACATTTTACCCAACTGCTAGTGTCCGAAGTTGGCGACGAAGAGGATACCGCACATCCAATCCCTGATGAAGGTATAGAATGTTTATCTCCTAGTCAGAATGAGGTCCAAGTAGCAGTGACCCGACTAAAGAACAACAAGGCAGCAGTAGCCGACGGGTTACACGCTGAACTATTTAAGACCAGAGGCGACACGCTGATAAGGCGTATGCATCAGCTTATCTGCGCAATCTGGCTAGAAGAACGCATACCCGATGATTGGAACCTCAGCATACTATTGTCCCGTACACAAGAAAGGAGACAAGACGGAATGTGCCAACTACAGAGGAATAAGTCTCCTCCCCATCTCATACAAGATACTCTCGAGCGTACTGTGTGAAAGATTAAAACCTAAAGTCAATGAGATAATTGGGCCCTATCAATGCGGCTTTAGACCAGGTAAATCCACCCTAGACCAGATATTCACACTGCGCCAAATCCTGGAAAAGACCCAAGAAGGACAAATCAACACCTACCACCTCTTTGTTGACTACAAAGCCGCCTTCGATACTCCTTTACGTTCAAAGGTATTTCAAGCCATGTCTGAGTTTGGTATCCCTGCAAAATTAATAAGACTCTGCAGGATGACACTTGCTGATACGCGTTCCTCAGTAAGGATAGGAAAGAATCTCTCCGAACCATTTAATACCAAACGAGGTTTCAGACAAGGAGACAGCCTCTCGTGTGATCTCTTTAATATCCTGCTGGAGAAGATTATACGAGATGCAGAAGTGAATAGATATGGCACACTAATCACAAAAGAGCACATGCTACTTGCCTATGCCGACGATATCGATATCATAGGTCGGTCACCGGAAGTAGTAACTGCAGCCTTTGAAAGAATCGAAAGAGAGTCAGTGAAAATGGGTCTGGCAGTAAATGGAGATAAGACGAAATGGATGGTCTCCACTCCCAAAAAGCCTTGTACAACCGAGCAGATAAAGAACATGGAGAAAGTTGGGAACCACAACCTTGAGATAGTCTGTAACTTTATCTACCTCGGCACCGCCGTAACCGAAACGAATGACACCAGTTTTGAGATAAAGCGAAGAATAATACTGGCAAACAGATGCTACTTTGGACTAAGTAAGCAGTTTAGAAACAAGGCCACCTCTCGACAGACGAAGACTACACTTTATAAGACACTGATACTACCCGTGCTGTTATATGGTTCTGAAGCATGGGTACTTGTGAAAGCAGATGACGCAGTGCTTGGAGTATTTGAGAGAAAGATTCTTCGTAAAATATATGGACCAGTTTGCGTTAACGGAGAATATAGGCGATGTATGAACCACGAGCTGTATGAGCTGTATGACGACGATAGCATAGTTACACGCATCAAAATACAACGGCTGCGTTGGCTAGGTCATGTTGTCAGAATGGATGAAGAAGCTCCAGCAAAGAAGTCTTTAGAAGGTACACGCAAACCGGGAAGACCAAAAGCCCGATGGAAAGATCTAGTTGTGGGAGACACCTCGAAACTTGGTGTCAGAGATTTTAGAATGAGCGCAGAAGATCGAGGCGCTTGGAACGCTATTGTACGTTCGGATAGTGGAAGAAATATTCTGTCACAGCCAATTAAAGTAAAGTGAAGTAAAGGGTCAGAAATGGATATTTCGATGTGTTGCAAATGGAATGACAAAATGAATATACTCCCATCCTTCGGTGGTGGGTATAAAATCAAGATGCCTTCGGCTCATTCTGTATTTTTACCTGCCACCAATACACCTATTGTCAGCATGCTAACAAAGTGCGCTGCTACTAACATCCACGACAGTGATAATACTATGGTAACTACATTTAACCCATCACCAAAGGATGAAATCAAAAACGTGAAGGTGCGACTTGAAATGCTCAAGCTTCAACGTCAAATGCGGGAGCTTGAGTCACAAGGCCGATTCCGGCGCATAGAGTTAGCTGAGTTAGATGCAGCAGTGGCTACATTCACCCGCGATGATTTTAATGACGTCAGGAAGTGGTTGGTACAATTTGAAGATTATGCTGACATGTCCGGCTATACCGAAAATTAAAAGTGTGCCGAGTTGCGACTACGTTGAACAGCTTAAAAAATTCATCGATAATGCTGGGCTATGGCCATATAAAGAGTTGAAAGCACACATTTTAAAAAATTTTACCCGTACCACTTGACTTCAAGAGGTTTACCGTCTTTGGAAGTCAAGGAAGCTGAAACCCAATCCATTTCGTACCTTTACAGTGCCAACACCATCAACGAATTAGTTCAGAGGCTGGATCGTTACGAACGGCGCCGTCAACAATTTCACCCTGTAACTATGAGAGTACAGAACGGTGTCAACAAACCAAAATTATGCCCTACAACCAACAACGGAGCCGAAGTGAGATGCTACAATTGTTCCCAATTCGGACATTACCAGGGCAAACACCCAAAACCGAAATGTCCCCAAACTCTTGCTTCGTGTGCGCAGAAGTTGGACATTTCCATCAATATTGCCAGAAGAAGAAAGTCAGTGCCGCTGCCAAAATCTGACGAACATATATATGGGAGCTTTATCTAATTCTGAACCGATTTCGAGCAAACTTCTCAGATAATGCGGTAGTCGTCGAAGAAAGCGTTGTGCAAAATTTTGGCAAGATTGGTCAAATAATGTGCTTGCATTGTTTGATCTCCTGCAAAATTTCGAGAGAATTGGTAAACAATTGAGCACTTTATTGCAATATTTCTCAAAAACGGACGAACATGTATATGGGAGTAAATCCAAATCTAAACCGATTTCTTCCAATTTCAATAGGAAGACGATCGGATGAAAACTGCGACCTGTACGTTGTACACAAATTAACATGGACAGACGGACAGGGCCAAATCAAATCAGAATGTGATTCTGAGTCGATCGGTATACGTATCAATGGGTCTATCTCTCATCCTTCTGAGTGTTACAAACAAATGCACTAAGTACCACAGTAGTGGTGTAGGGTATAATTAATTGAGATTCCATTGCAGGATATTGTCCAGGTTTAGACCATTGTTTAATGCTTTCTATTCAAAGAATAGTATAGCAAAAAACATTTAAAAGTCTGCAAAATTAATTTTGGAAATCGAATACTAAATCATGAATTTTCAATTTTGCCTGATGAAGAAGCAGTCGTGCCAATACTAAATTGAATATCAATTTATGCCAATCAAGGCTTACATACAACAAAGATGAACTATTGAAATTGAATTCAAAAAAATTAAATGAATATTTAAAAGATGAAATTACTGCTACGCTTAGGTTGTTTCATTTATATAAGGGTCCAAAGGAGAAAGTTGTGTCAGTTAAGGTTGATAATTATGATTTGATAAGTATGTTACCATTCTTTGATGAGATAAATGTCGATAGTATAAGAAATAAAGAAGGCGATAAAGCGATCGTGGCAAATATTTTCGAATGTTCGGATTCTAAAGAAATAATGCAGCAGATGGAAGTAGTTGAAGAAACTGATGAATGCTCAGAGGTAATTCAAGTGACCTGTGCAATAGAAAGTGAGATGGATATAGATTTAGATAACAACTTAGGCACGGTGGGTGCAATCAGACTGAAATCGGTTATACAATGTAGTTTTCAGGCCGAAGTTAAAACTCCATGTTCTATGAATTAATGCATGAGTATTAGATTGACAAGTGACACACCCGTATTTAGTGGCCCTGTCGCCTTTCATGCATAGACTATCGAGCCATGAAAAGATTTACAGAGAAGGTTAATTATTCGACGGCTACGGTAGAATATTGTCTTGATTACTTAGGCAACAAGAAATATTTTTCAGCACTGGATCATAAAAGTGGCTACCACCAAGTACCAATGCACGAGGAGTCTATACGTTACACCGCATTCATTACACCAATGGGCCAATATGAGTACTGTTACATGCCTTCGGCTTGAAAGAGCAGTAGCGGTTCATAAATAAATTACTTAGGGAATTTGTAGAGGCTGTCAAAATAGTAGTTTATCTTGATGATATTAGCATAGCCACCGGAACTTTCGAGGAACATAAACAGCTTCACACCGACGTGTTAAAAGTTCTTCATGAACGATGATCATATTAACCCGATTAAACAGTACCTAGCACCGAAAGCTAGAGATGAATTGGTGGGATGTTTAGGATTTTTTTCATATTTACGTCGCTTTGTTTATGACTTTTGATGGAATGAGGATTGTGGTAGGGCATTTTTGATACTAAAGGATGCTATAGTTAAACGTTATGTATTGACGTTTTATGACCCATCACGCGAGATCGAGTTACATACCGACGCCCGCTCTAAGGGGTACGGTTCTGTACTAATGCAGAGGCAGGACGATAATAAATTCCACTAAGTAGCCTATCACTCGAAATGTATTGTACAACCCCTGCGGAGTCAAGATATTATATTTAGTTTTGAACTAGAGACTCTGGTCTAAATATATTCATTAAGACGATTTCGGATGTATTGTATTTAGAGAGCGTAGCATTCACTATTGTAACCGATTATAATTCATAGACATTTACTTTGGGCAAAAGACTTATCAATCCAAGAATAGCCAGATGGGCACTAGAGTTGAAGAATTAAGACTACAATATAAAGCATAGAAGAGGGAAGCTGAGTCTCATGAAGATGCATTAAGTCGCATTTCAATCGTGGCTTCTATTGAGGAATACGACATCGAATTCAATGTCCAGATCATGCAAACTAACGACCCAGAGATTAAGCTGCTGAGCAACAGACTAGAGGGACATGAGGTGAAGGGGTTCATACTTGAAAATGGAATAGTCTATCGCTGCAGTGAGAACGGTAGAAGGCAATTGTGAATACCAAATTAAATAGAGTATAGCAATATGCGGACAACACACGAGAAATTGGGGCATGTGGGTATTGAGAAATGTGTAAAGGGAGTTCAGAAATACTTCTGGTTTACCAACATGAGGAAGAAGTTTGATAGATTTATAAAAAGTTGTTTGAAATATCTTTATTACTCGGCAGCACAGAGGAAGAATAAAGGGAATTTATATAACCGGCATTGAGATCTTAGCGCAAAACATATCCTAGTCGCAATATATTCCTTTACGAAGTTTACGAAATTATTCGCGGTGAACTGGTCTGTGACTAAGGAGACTTATTGTGCATTGGCTAAATATTTTCGTAATTATAATCTACCGATACGGATCATCAGCGACAGGGGTACATGTTTTACCTATAACGAGTTCAGGAATTTTTGGACAGAAACAACATTTTACACGTGAAGGCTTCAGTGTCATCTCCACAATCCAAAGGCCACGTAGAAAGAGTCAATAGAGATTTGAGGGCAATGCTGGCTGAACTTACTGAAGAGACTGAACATTCTGATTGGGTCGAGAAATTAGAACAGACGGAGTTCGCGATGAACAACACCGTTCATAGCTCAACGAAAGATTTTGTTGACTTTCTACAAATTCTTTAGTAGAAGTAGTTGGAAAAATAGGCGTACTACCATGTAGAGCACAAAACTCCCATGCTATTCATGACCCTGGTTCGAGTACCCCCAGTCGGCAAAAAAAAATTCTTTTTTTTTCAATTATATTTAATTTATAAAATTCGGCATAAAAAATATGAATTTCGTATTTAGAAAATTTTTTTAGAGATTTTACCCTCCACCATAGGATGGGGGTATACTAATTTCGTCATTCTGTTTGTAACACCTCAAAATATACGTCTAAGACCCCATAAAGTATAGTCGTGACATTTTAAGTCGAATTAGCCATGTCCGTCCGATGTCCGTCTGTTTGTCGAAAGCACGCTAACTTTTGAAGGAGTAGAGCTAACTGCTTGAATTTTTGCTCAAATACTTAGTGTAGGTCGGTTGGGATTGTAAATGGACCGAATCGGTTCATGTTTTGATATAGCTGCCATATAAACCGATCTTGGGTCTTGACTTCTTGAGCCTCTAGAGGGCGCAATTCTCGTCCGATTTGAATGACATTTTGCACATAGTGTTTTAATATCACTTCTAACAACTGTGCTATGTATGGTTCAAATCGGTACATAACCTGGTATAGCTGCCATTTAAACCCATCTTGAGTCTTGACTTCTTGAGCCTCTAGAGGGCGCAATTCTCATCAAATCGGTCCATAACCTGATATAGCTGCTATATAAACCGATATTGGGTCTTGACTTCTTGAGCTTTTATTAGGCGCAATTCCTATCCGATTTGCCTGTTGTTTTGTACGTGGTGTTTTGGTATCACTTCCCACATTTATGCGAAGTATGGTCCAAATCCATTTAAACCGGTCTGGGATCTTGAGTTCTTGAGCCTCTAGAGAGCGCAATTCTCATCCGATTTGGCACAGATTTTGTATAAAGGCTTCTCCCATGGCCTTCAACATATGTGTGCAGTATGGTCTGAATCGATCTATAGCTTGACACAGCTTCCATATAAACCGATCTCCCGATTTTGGTTCTTGAGCCCCGAATCGGACTATAACTTGATATAGCTCCTCCTCCGTCCATATTCAATATTCTTAGTTTGCCTAAAAAGAGATACTGCGCAAATACCTCGACGGATGCGATCCATGGTGGAGGGTATATAAGATTCGGCCCGGCCGAACTTAGCGCGCTTTTACTTGTTTTAAATTTAATTAATTGAGTCATTCATTACTGTGCAGCAGTACATATTGATTTATTTCACCATAAAGAAGATGATGTCGGTAGGCTAGAGGATGGAGCAAGAATACCAAATATGAGATCATAAGTTCCAATACTCTGCGGCACCAAAATTATTAAATTTGGGTTTTAAGGGTAACAGTAGAGAGTGACAGAGGAAAACCCGAGGGCAGCAATAATGAACGAGACAAAGCAGCGCGAGCCAAACAAACAAAACAAAAACACCACAACCCGAAGTAGAGCACATGCGTATTTGGCTGGTTAGATGGTTTTTTGCCTTGCTTATGGTTATATTGTTGTTGTTATATGTTGGCTTGCAAAGAGTGCCTTTCAACAACAAATTTGTACTATGGGTCGTCGAGATTCATAATATATTGTTGCAGGAAAATTAACAACTTTCGTAGTTGTTTTCTCGACCAAAGTTGTTGTTTTTCAAAATTATTTTTATCTGTGAAAGATGCATCCGATGCCATCGAAAAGTCTCAATCGTACAAGTTGAAGTATTTTAACAAATATCACAAACATGCTAAATCGTTTAAACAAGGTGACTAAGTGCCTTTGAAGAATATCGACAATACCGCAGAAGTTAACAAGAAATTTATACCTAAGTTTCGCGGTCCATATATCATTCAAAAATATTTGGGTAACGATCGATAAGAAATATCAGATGTAGAGAATTGTAAAATTATACAAATGCCGTATATGGCAAGATTCCTTACAATACCAAATTTCTGTCAAACCAGCAAAAATCAAACCGATCAAGGATGGTCGAGAGACAGGTTTATATGGGAGCAATATGAGGTTATAGATTGATTTGGATCGTATTTGGTACATTTGTTGGAAGTCGTAACAGAACACCGCATGCAATATTTCAGTCAAAATGGACAAAAATTGCGGTTTGTAAGGACTCAAGAAGTCAAATCGGGCGATCGGTTTATATGCGAGCTACTATACCTGGATCTGAACCGATATAGCCCATTTGCGATCCCAAACGATCTACATTACATTGTATCTGTGCAAAATTTCAAGCGGATAGTTTTACGCGTTCGATCGCTATCGTGATTTCGACAGACGGCCGGACATGGCTAGATCGACGCAGAGCGTCGAGACGATCAAGAATATATATACTTTATGGGGTCTTAGACGAATAAAATATCGCGTAAAGCTAATCTTTCTGCGTGCGCCTAGGGTCGCATTAACTGATTTTTTATAAACAAAATTTGCAAGTTAATATGTACATAAATAATTAATACAAATCATTTTTAATACCAGAAAGAAGTATATATTACAAAGTAAAAAAGAATATAACTATCCATAGCTTTAAGGTCTAACTTCATTTTTTGTTATTTCCAACTAGCATCGCGGTTGTCCACTTCGCTATCCTCTTTTACATGTAGGGCTCCCAAAAACGTAGGTAGTTGCTCAGTTTATAAGGTTATAAAGTTTCGTAATAATAACGTGTAAAATTTCAGAAATCTGTCCTCTTCCGTAAAAAAATTTGCGAATTAAAAACAAATCTCTAACCGCCCAATATCTACTGTCAAGGTGTAACCATATCCTAATTTTGAGTGCTTTAGCTCAATTCGTAAAGAATGTACCATTTTTAACGTTTTAGAACCTAAATCTACGATTTTGAAATCATTCCGGGCACCCCAAAATTTAAGGTCAAGGTGTTTTTGTATCCCAATTTCAAGAACTTTAGCTCACGCCTTTAAGAAAGTATCATTTTGTACGTTTGAGTACCTAAATATACAAATAAACAAGTGAAAAGGCGAACTTTGAATACCCACCACCTCGGGTACATATAAAAAAACAACCTTTCATCAAAAACCGGTGAAAATTATATACCTTATGTCCCATAGGAGTTATATCGAAATATGATCCGATTTTGACCAAATACTAACGAGTACAAGTCATTGTTCAATTGTGTATAACAAAATATTGGTCTTTATAGTACATATACTTACTTTACTTACTTTAATTGGCTATGACAGAATATTTCTTCCACTAGCCGAACGTACAATAGCGTTCCAAGCGCCTCGATCTTCTGCGCTCATTCTAAAATCTCTGACACCAAGTTTCGAGGTGTCTCCCACAACTAGATCTTTCCATCGGGCTTTTGGTCTTCCCGGTTTGCGTGTACCTTCTAAAGACTTCTTTGCTGGAGCTTCTTCATCCATTCTGACAACATGACCTAGCCAACGCAGCCGTTGTATTTTGATGCGTGTAACTATGCTATCGTCGTCATACAGCTCATACAGCTCGTGGTTCATACATCGCCTATATTCTCCGTTAACGCAAACTGGTCCATATATTTTACGAAGAATCTTTCTCTCAAATACTCCAAGCACTGCGTCATCTGCTTTCACAAGTACCCATGCTTCAGAACCATATAACAGCACGGGTAGTATCAGTGTCTTGTAAAGTGTAGTCTTCGTCTGTCGAGAGGTGGCCTTGTTTCTAAACTGCTTACTTAGTCCAAAGTAGCATCTGTTTGCCAGTATTATTCTTCGCTTTATCTCAAAACTGGTGTCATTCGTTTCGGTTACGGCGGTGCCGAGGTAGATAAAGTTACAGACTATCTCAAGGTTGTGGTTCCCAACTTTCTCCATGTTCTTTATTTGCTCGGTTGTACAAAGCTTTTTTGGAGTGGAGACCATCCATTTCGTCTTATCTCCATTTACTGCCAGACCCATTTTCACTGACTCTCTTTCGATTCTTTCAAAGGCTGCCGTTACTACTTCCGGAGACCGACCTATGATATCGATATCGTCGGCATAGGCAAGTAGCATGTGCTCTTTTGTGATTAGTGTGCCATATCTATTCACTTCTGCATCTCGTATAATCTTCTCCAGCAGGATATTAAAGAGATCACACGATAGGCTGTCTCCTTGTCTGAAACCTCGTTTGGTATTAAATGGTTCGGAGAGATTCTTTCCTATTCTTACTGAGGAACGCGTATCAGCAAGTGTCATCCTGCAGAGTCTTATTAATTTTGCAGGGATACCAAACTCAGACATGGCTTGAAATACCTTTGAACGTAAAGGAGTATCGAAGGCGGCTTTGTAGTCAACAATGAGGTGGTAGGTGTTGATTTGTCCTTCTCGGGTCTTTTCCAGGATTTGGCGCAGTGTGAATATCTGGTCTAGGGTGGATTTACCAGGTCTAAAACCGCATTCATAGGGCCCAATTATCTCATTGACTTTAGGTTTTAATCTTTCACACCGTACGCTCGAGAGTATCTTGTATGCGATGGGGAGGAGACTTATTCCTCTGTAGTTGGCACATTCCGTCCTGTCTCCTTTCGTGTGTACGGGACATTGTATGCTGAGGTTCCAATCATCGGGTATGCGTTCTTCTAGCCAGATTAAGCAGATAAGCTGATGCATACGCCTTATCAGCGTGCCGCCTCCGGTCTTAAATAGTTCAGCGGGTAACCCGTCTGCTCCTGCTGCCTTGTTGTTCTTTAGTCGGGTTACTGCTATTTGCACCTCATTCTGACTAGGAGGTAAACATTCTATACCATCATCAGGGATTGGTTGTGCGGTATCCTCTTCGACGCCAACATTGGACACTAGCTGTTGGGTAAAATGTTCTTTCCATATCCTCAGCATGTTGTCTGTGTCAGTTACCAGATTTCCTTCTTTGTCTCTGCAGGAGGATGTGCCTGCACCAAAGCCATCGGTTTGGTGTTTAATTCTTTGGTATATATAGTACATATATCTAAAAATAAACCGATCTGAACCATATACAACCTGGATGTAGAAAAACCAATGTGTCAAATTTCAGTTAAATCGATTATAAATGAGCCTTTTTTGGGACCAAGACTTTAAATCGAGAGATCGGTCTATATGGCAGCTATATACAAATCTTGATCGATCTAGACCAAATTGCAGAAATATATGGAGGGGCTTAACTTAACACTCTGTCCCAAATTTCGGCAACATCGGACAATAAATGCAGCTTTTATGGGCCCAAAACATTAAATCGAGAGATCGGTCTATATGGCAGCTATATCCAAATCTGGACCCATCTGTGCGACAATGCAGAAGTATGTTAAAGAACTTAACATAACTCACTGTCCCAAACTTCGGCGACATCGGACAATAAATGCAGCTTTTATGGGCCCAAAACCTTAAATCGAGGGATCGGTCTATACGGCAGCTATCTCCAAATCTGATCCGGTCTGGACCAAATTGACGAAGGATGTCGAAGGGCATAACACAACTCACTGTCCCAAATTTCAGAAAAATCGGATAATAAATGAGGCTTTGATGGGCCTAAGACCCTAAATAGGAGGATCGGTCTATATGGCAGCTATATCCAAATTTGGACCGATCTGGGCTAAATTGACGAAGGATGTCGAAGGGCCCAACACAACTCACTGTCCCAAATTTCAGCAAAATCGTATAATAAATATGGGTTTTATTGGCCTAAGGCCCCAAATCGAAGGATCGGTCTATATGGCAGCTATATCCAAATCTGGACCGATCTGGGCTAAAATTGACGAAGGATGTCAAAGGGCCTTGCACAACTCACTGGCCTAAATTTCAGCAAAATCGTATAATAAATATGGATTTTTATTGGCCTAAGGCCCTAAATCGAAGGATCGGTCTATATGGGACCTATATCTAAATCTGGACCGATCTGGGCTAAAATTGACGAAGGATGTCGAAGGGCCTTGCACAACTCACTGTCCTAAATTTCAGCAAAATCGTATAGTAAATGTGGCCTTGAAGGGGATAACACCCAGAATCGGCCGATCGGTCTATATGGGGGCTATATCAAGATATAGTAGCTTTTAACAGCATAGTCCGTTATGTGTATGGTTTGAAAAGAAGTTAGAAGAAGTTTGAACTTAGTTTCAACAATCTTCTAAATACCAGATCATTAATATTTTTGAATAAGGTTTTTGTATGAAAGAAACCCAGATATTTGTTTGAAAGACTGAGATTTGCCCAATGTGATAGAGGAAAAAAGTTAATACCTTTTTGAAGATGGAGTCTTATGTCTGCACGACATTTTTATATTAGCAACATACGTCTATTTGGTCACCCATTATATATTTCCTTCGTGAACCTACATGCCAAATTTCAGACCTCAATCTGTAAAGAAAGTACCAAATGATACCAAAATTTATGAGTTAAGATGAGATTATCCTTACTAGTTGAGATATTCTTGCTAGTTGTACCTATATGCCAAATTTAAGAACTCCAGCTCCATCTGAATAGAAAGTATCAAATAGCACCAACATGTTCGAATTTTGAATAGAACATTTAGTCACCCATCATATATTTGTTAGTTGTAAAGGGTGATTTTTTTGAGGTTAGGATTTTCATGCATTAGTATTTGACAGATCACGTGGGATTTCAGACATGGTGTCAAAGAGAAAGATGCTCAGTATGCTTTGACATTTCATCATGAATAGACTTACTAACGAGCAACGCTTGCAAATCATTGAATTTTATTACCAAAATCAGTGTTCGGTTCGAAATTTTGACAAATTTTGTTCAGCGATGAGGCTCATTTCTGGTTGAATGGCTACGTAAATAAGCAAAATTGCCGCATTTGGAGTGAAGAGCAACCAGAAGCCGTTCAAGAACTGCCCATGCATCCCGAAAAATGCATGCCACATATCAGACGTCTAGCTCCATATATAAAGAAAGTACCAAATAGTGCCAAAAAAAAACAAGTAAAAGCGTGCTAAGTTCGGCCGGGCCGAATCTTATATACCCTCCACCATGGGTCGCAATTGTCGAATTCTTTTTCCGGCATTTCTTCTTAGGCAAAAAAGGATATAAGAAAAGATTTGCTGTTCTATTAGAGCGATATCAAGATATTTTGTTTATTTGTTTATTAGTCAATGGAACAAATATCCTTACAGACTAAGATGACTTCCGTAACAAATGTTTAAATAGTAATGTATGATAATAAAGAGGTGCATACTACAAAAATATATAATATAAAATGGATCTAAAAATTTCTTTTGATGTGCTAAAATCAATACATGGTTTTGACTCCCTTTGAAGCCTGTTGTTGATAAAATTTAAATTCAAAAAAGTTCGTGTTAAAGGCCCATTTCTCGCATAGTTGGTGCGGTGGAACGGTATGTCAAACAAATTTACAACTCGTAAGCTTCTTGGAGGAACAAATGTTGGAACTAAAGACAACAAATCCGGTGAATCAATATTATTATTAAGCAAGTCAAATATGAAGCAAGCCGATTGATATTTTCTACGAGATTCTAAGGATTGCAAGCCAAGTAACAAAAATCTAGATCTATATGGAGGCATCTGAGCAGGAAATAAGTTTTTAAGGGCAAACTTTGTAAAGTTTTTTTGAATTCTCTCAATGCGAACAATGTGAGCACTACATTGAGGATCCCAAACAATTGAAGCGTATTCTAGTTTAGACCTAACAAATGCCGTATAAATTAACTTTGCGGTATTAGGATCAGAAAATTCCGCACAATTTCTTTTGATAAATGCAAAAACCTTGTAGGCCTCAGGAATAATGTGGTCTATATGTGGAATAAATGATAGTGATGTATCAAATATAATGCCTAGATCACGAATGGAAGTTAGCTTAGTAAGATTGTGGCTGCCAATTTTGAAGGTTGGTTGAATGGGATTAAGTGATCTAAAATAAGAAACGTGAAAACATTTTGAAAGGTTCAAAAAAAGCTTATTGATGTTGCACCACATGACTAAGTTATCTAAATCAACTTGCAAATTATTTATATCTTGTAGAGACTCAATTTTAGTAAAAAATTTCAAGTCATCAGCATACAAAAGAAAATTGGAATGCGAAAAACATGAAGAGATGTCATTGATAAATAAGTTAAAAAGAAGTGGGCCAAGGATGCTACCCTGAGGTACTCCCGATGTCTGAAAATATGGCTGAGACACGTATCCTTCAACTTTAACTTTACACACTCTGTTAGTTAGATATGAATGAATCCATTTTAGAAAATTTGAATGCAAACCTAGATTCTGTAACTTAGCAAGTAAAATACTATGCGAAACTTTATCAAAAGCTTTGCTTAAGTCAGTGTAAATAACTTCTACTTGTTTACCTCGCTCGAGGGCGGTCATACAGTAATCTGTAAATAATGTTAAATTCGATGTGGTAGATCTACCCGAAAAAAACCCATGCTGGTAAGGAGAGATAGTAGACTTGCAAAGAAAAAATAATTTTTTGAAAATGATATTTTCAAATATTTTCGAAACACACGAAAGTTTTGATATTGGCCTGTAACATGTAACATCATCTTTTCTACCCTCTTTAAATACAGGAGTAATTGATGCTATCTTCCACTTGGCTATAAAAATACCTTTCTTAAGAGATAGGCGAAATATAAAAGTCAAAACGGAAACAATGCTAAAACAGCAACTTTTTAAGAAATAAGCACAAAGACCATCAGCATCACTTTTATAGCTATTTTTAATTGCACCAATAGCTTCAAAAACATCATCCTCACAGATATAAATACTTCCCAAATTTATGGCTGAATAAGAACATGGTAGCGTCATATTACAAGTGGAAGGCTGCTCAAAATTAGATTGGAAAAAATTAGCAAACATGTTTACTACATCATGGCCAGACTGCGAGATGCAACTGTTATATTGAACAGTAGATGGGATATCTGAAGATTTCTTCTTAGACTTCACAAACGACCAAAAATGTTTAACATTTACTTTAATTTCATTCTCTTTAGAAAGAATGTATTGTTTATAAAGAAATTTGTTTAAAAAATTAAATTCTTTTTGATAATGTAAAAATTTGACTTGCTCTTCCAGATTACCAGATTTAATGAATCGATTATGGAATTTATTGCGCAGATTTTTTAGTTTTTTTAGGCCTTTAGTATACCATGGAAGCTTATAGGGCTTTTTCTTCTTTAGAGGAACATTCAATTTAAGAATGTCTAAAACCTTTGCCAGAAAAATATCATAACAATTGGATGGTTCACACGTAGGAAACATCGATACCCAATTTATAGATGAAAGCATCGAATTTAGCACATCAAAGTTACATGCGTTGTAATTAAAATTGAAACACTCAGAAGTATCATTTGGGATGTACATAAAACATTCCATTTCTATAATTGTAGGAACATGATGAACACTTGGAGGAGATACTGGAATCAAACATTCATATATTTTGAAATTGCAGTCGCGTGATACAAAAATTAAATCAAGAAATCGACGCATTTTATTAGCAATATGATTAATTTGAACCAAACCAACGCTCAATAACGCATCGATAAAATTAACTTCAAACCCTTTATTAACATTACTAGGCGTTAAAAAATAATTGTCGTTCATCATGGTCCAACAAATACTTGATAAATTAAAATCTCCCATTACACATAAATTAGTATCAGAACACATATTCTCTTCCAAATTAACAATATTAGAGACATGTTTAGAATAGATATTATCATGACTTCCAGGAGGTATATACGATAGAGATATTAACAGTTTTTGATTAAATCCAATTACATATAGTGCAATTTGATCCAAAAGACCATCATCATCATCAATTTTACATAAATAGGATTTATATTTAGATTTTACAGCAATAAGAACACCCCCACCCCGGGATAATCCTGTACGATAAGCATTTCTATCCTTCCGATATACATTAAACAAATTCATGTCGAAAAATTCGGCATCATAAAAGTCGGAATTAAGCCAGGTCTCAACAATGAGAATTAAATCAAAGTCACATTGGGACGTAAAATTCATGATTTCATTGGCCTTTGTGCGAATACCTGACATATTTTGATAAAACACTTTTAGATTATGTGCAGCATCTACTACTGAACTAAGGGTTGTATTTCCCTTTTTTGAAAATTTTTAAACGGACGTACCCTGATATCGGTAGGCCACAATTTAGAGTTAAAAATATCATTATAAAAACTAGATACTACACCCAGCTTAAAATTAACACTTTTTAATTCACTTAAATTAGCGTCTTTCTTTACTAATTTATAGCATTCAATATTAGCTTTATCAATGTTGGAGTTGGCAGCAATATAATTGATAATTTGATCGCATGAAACAGTTGGCTTAAACTTTGATATATGAATCCATTTCTTGGTCGCCACCACTTCCAAATCATTAGGTACATTATTTTCACCGAATATGACTTTGCCCCCTTTTCGTCTACGCCTTTGAACAGTTTCCCAACCCATACTTGCTTGATGGTTTGGTTCGAACATTTCATTCCTATTGTTTACTGCATTAACATCATTTGTACTCACTGACGAAACCGATGGTGCATATGAAACAACATGTTGCGAGCTCGGCTTGTTCATGGCTTGTGCACCTGTAGATGTAACTGGTATAATAAGACTTTGGACAGTACCAACAACATCGCTACCACTGGTCTCAGAATAATGATTTGCATTTTGTTGATGAACTTCTTTGCTTGGAGGTTTGTTGTTTTTCTCCACTGTTTTTTTTATCTCTCGCACTTCAGCACATAAAGATGAGTTTATTAAGACTTTTAGCTCTCTCACTTCACTGGTCAAAGAGGCAATGCGAGCAACCAAATCAGAAGAAACTGATAGGCAGTCATTGCAATTAAATACAATATTTGAATTTTTAACAAATAATTCGCCAATATTAGTATCGACGTTGGCACAAAAGAAGTGTAGCTTAGCTCTGCAAATGTGGCATGCTATGAACTTCCCGTTCAAAGCCTTGAAGCACTTCGCACAAAGAGTATTTGGAGGGAGATCCATTAGAAACACGTCAGATGTAAAGAAGCTCAACTGACTGACTGGTCCGGTTTGGACCACAACTAAATTATATGTGTAAAATGTCAGCCAATTCGAATAAGAATTGAGCCTTTTGGGGTCTCAAGAAGTAAAATATAGAAATCGATTTATATGGGAGCTGTATCAGACTATAGACCGATTCAGACCATAATAAACACGTATGTTGATGGTCATGAGAGGTTCAAGAAGTCCAGATCCCAGATCGGTTTACTTCGCAGCTATATCAGGTTATGAACCGATTTGAGCCATACTTGGTACAGTTGTTGGATATCATAACAAAACACGTTGTGCAAAATTTCATTCCAATCGGATAAAAATTGCGCACTCTAGAAGCTCAAGAAGTCAAGACCCAAAATCGGTTTATATGGCAGCTATATCAGGTTATGAACCGATTTGAACCATACTAGGCACAGTTATTAAATATCATAACAAAACACGTCGTGCAAAATTTCATTCCAATCGGATAAGAATTGCGCACTCTAGAGGCTCAAGAAGTCAAGACCCAAGATCGGTTTATATGGCAGCTATATCAGGTTATGGACCGATGTGAACCATACTTGGCACAGTTGTTGGATATCATAACAAAACACGTCGTGCAAAATTTCATTCCAATCGGATAAGAATTGCGCACTCTAGAGGCTCAAGAAGTCAAGACCCAAGATCGGTTTATATGGCAGCTATATCAGGTTATGAACCGATTTGAACCATACTTGGCACAGTTGTTGGATATCATAACAAAACACGTCGTGCAAAATTTCATTCCAATCGGGTAAGAATTGCGCACTCTAGAGGCTCAAGAAATCAAGACCCAAGATCGGTTTATATGGCAGCTATATCAAAACATGGACCGATATGGCCCATTTACAATACCAACTGACCTACACTAATAAGAAGTATTTGTGCCAAATTTCAAGCGGCTAGCTTTTTACCTTCGGAAGTTAGCGTGCTTTCGACAGACGGACGGACATGGCTAGATTGACATAAAATGTCGCGACGATCAAGAATATGTATACTTTATGGGGTCTCAGACGAATATTTCGAGTAGTTACAAACAGAGTGACGAAATTAGTATACCCCCATCTTATGGTGGAGGGTATAAAAAACATTTTGGTACCAAAATGTTCAAATTGTGAAAAAAAATCATTTTGTCGCCCTTCATATATTTCTAAGTTTAACCTACAATACATGCCAACTTTCATACCTCTATCTCAATCTGCACAGAAAGTACCAAATGGTACCCCAATGTACGAATTGTAAAATGATCAAATCGTAGTCGCCCATCATATTTTTTCTGCTTTTCGAATTTCAGACCATCAATTTTGGTACCAAAATATACGAATTTTTATACCCTCCACCGTAGGATAGGGGGTATACTAATTTCGTCATTCTGTTTGTAATTACTCGAAATATTCGTCGGAGACCCCATTAAGTATATACATTCTTGATCGTCGCGACATTTTATGTCGATCTAGCCATGTCCGTCCGTCTGTCCGTCCGTCCGTCCGTCCGCCTGTCTGTCGAAAGCACGCTAACTTCCGAAGGAGTAAAGCCAGCCGCTTGAAATTTTGCACAAATACTTCTTATTAGTGTAGGTCGGTTGGTATTTTAAATGGGCCATATCGGTCCATGTTTTGATATAGCTGCCATATAAACCGATATTGGGTCTTGACTTCTTGAGCCTCTAGAGTGCGCAATTCTTATCCGATTGAAATGAAATTTTGCACGACGTGTTTTGTTATCATATCCAACAACTGTGCCAAGTACGATCCAAATCGGTCCATAACATGATATAGCTGCCATATAAACCGATCTTGGGTCTTGACTTCTTGAGCCTCTAGAGTGCGCAATTCTTATCCGATTTGAATGAATTTGTGCACTAAGTATTTTGTTATGATATCCAACAACCGTGTCAGTTATGGTTCAAATCGGTTCATAACCTGATATAGCTGTTATATATAAATAGATCTGGGAACTTGATTTCTTGAGCTTCTAGAGAGCGCAATTCCTATCCGATTTGGCTTAAATTTTGCATAACGTATTTTATTTTTACTTTCAACAACTGTGTCAAATAAGGTTCAAATCGGTTCATAACCTGATATAGCTGCCATATAAACCGGTCTGGGATCTTGATTTCTTGAGCCTCTAGAGGTCGCAATTATAATCCGATTTGCCTGAAATTTTGTACGACGAATCCTCTCATGACCATCAACATACGTGTTCATTATGTATTATGGTCTGAATTGGTCTTTAGCGTGATACAGCTGACATTTTACACAGGTTTACAACATATAATTTAATTGTGGTCCAAACCGGACCATATCTTGATATCGCACTAATAGCAGAGCAAATCTTTTCTTATATCCTTTTTTGCCTAAGAGGAGATGCCGGGAAAAAAACTCGACAAATGGTGGTATATAAGATTCGGCCCGGTCGAACTTAGCCCGCTTTTACTTGTTTACTATTCGAAGAAATGGATCAAAGAAACTATATTAAGATTTGTGTAACCCAAAAGCGCGTTTCAGAAGTGTATTTAGGATTGGAAAAAATTAAAAAAAAAGTATATCTGTGGGGGATAAGATAGTTATTGATGAATAAATAAAAACTTTTTGAAAAATTTTAAAATAACGATAGTTTTTTGATCAGACCTCGTATACTTTGTAAATTGGGAAATATATATTCGAATGTGTTGCAAACGAAATGATTAAGTGAAGTGAATATAATGCCTAACATACCCTGTATTGAAGATACTGAGATTAAAGCAGGGTACTAGCACAAGATGGATACGGGAGTAAACCAGGATATCACAATAGTTTTCTACGGATGATGGAACTTTGTGGTAGTTATGTATAAATATTGGCCAGTTGTTATCGTGTGAGTTTTTTATATGTCACCCACGTTCTAAACTGTAGTGAAATCGAAAAAATATAGGGATTTTATGACCTCAAGATATTCAGGCGGGAGATCAGTCCAAATTTATCAGCTATTTACAATTATGGCCTAAACGTCAGCATATTGGACATATACAATCACAAAAAAAGTTTGCTGAAAATAGCAAACACTGTCTGCTGAATATTAGTTCACCCAGAGAAATCATTGGTTGGAATTCGATTATAGGTATAAATTGATGATAACGGTAAATAATTTTTAATTATCAGCACCAAAGATCAGTCATCTTCTTAGTACAGTAGTTAATAAGATTAGGATACTATTGAAAGCAATAAATGAAGATGATCATAATCGATCTTTTGGTTGTGCCAATCATTTGTATAACAAGTAAAAGCGTGCTAAGTTTGGCCGGGCCGAATCTTATATACCCTCCACCATGGATCGCATTTGTCGAGTTCTTTTCCCGGCATCTCTTCTTAGGCAAAAAAAGGATATAAGAAAAGATTTGCTCTGCTATTAGAGCGATATCAAGATATGGTCCGGTTCGGACCACAATTAAATTATATGTTGGAGACCTGTGTGAAATCTTAGCCAATTCGAATAAGAATTGCGCCCATTGGGGCTCACGAAGTAAAATAGAGAGAACGATTTATATGGGATCTGTATCGGGCTATAGACCGATTCAGAACACAATAAACACGTTTGTTGATGGTCATGAGAGGATCCGTCGTACAAAATTTCAGGCATATCGGATAATAATTGCGACCTCTAGGGGTCAAGAAGTCAAGATCCCAGATCGGTTTATATGGCAGCTATATCAGGTAATGAACCGATTTGAACCTTATTTGACATAGTTGTTGAAAGTAAAAATAAAATACGTCATGCAAAATTTCAGCCAAATCGGATAGGAATTGCGCCCTCTAGAAGCTCAAGAAGTCAAATCCCCAGATCTGTGCAATGACAGCTATATCAGGTTATGAACCGATTTGAACCATACTTGGCACAGTTGTTGGATATCATAACAAAATACTTCGTGCAAAAACTCATGCAAATCGGATAAGAATTGTGCCCTCTAGAGGCTCAAGAAGTCAAGACCCAAGATCGGTTTATATGACAGCTATATCAGGTTATGAACCGATTTGAACCATACTTGGCACAGTTGTTGGGTATCAAAACAAAACACGCCGTACGAAATTTCATTTCAATCGGATAAGAATTGCGCACTCTAGAGGCTCAAGAAGTCAAGACCCAAGATCGGTTTATATGGCAGCTATATCAGGTTATAAACCGATTTGAACCATACTTGGCACAGTTGTTGGATATCATAACAAAACACGTCGTGCAAAATTTCATTCCAATCGGGTAAGAATTGCGCACTCTAGAGGCTCAAGAAATCAAGACCCAAGATCGGTTTATATGGCAGCTATATCAAAACATGGACCGATATGGCCCATTTACAATATCAACCGACCTACACTAATGAGAAGTATTTGTGCAAAATTTCAAGCGGCTAGCTTTACTCCTTCGGAAGTTAGCGTGCTTTCGACAGACAGACGGACGGACGGACGGATGGACGGACGGACGGACGCACGGACGGACGGACGGACGGACGGACAGACGGACGGACATGGCTAGATCGACATAAAATGTCGCGACGATCAAGAATATATATACTTTATGGGGTCTCAGACGAATATTTCGAGTAGTTACAAACAGAATGACGAAATTAGTATACCCCCCATCTTATGGTGGAGGATATAAAAATTAATTTGTTTTGCCCCTAGTTGTTGCATCAACTACTAATTATTTGAAAATTCCTAACGGAGCACAAACAAAGAGTTAGTTCAGCTACGATGTCAGTCATATGCATACAAATTTTGTTTTAGTTAGTCCTGCAAACAATCAATTACCATAGCCGAATGGTTTATTGTCATTTACATTCTGAAAAGCAATAAAGTTATTTATTCTCTGTGTTAAGTATGGTGGTGGTGGTATTTATTTGTGCAAATGTACATTTCTTAATTTGACTTAAATAATTATACTACTTAAAAGTTTTAGAAGTCTGTATTTCAGTTAATGCACATCATCTTTACAATCCCATGGCAGCCGGTTGTACGTACCGGATAGACAGTAGTGAGTCGCAAGCGTCGTCGCCTTCTGCGTCCACTTCATCGGGCTATGTGACCCCCCGACCTCTCCCGTGCGGCAATATACGCAACAGTAGCATCCCAACCCCAATATTGCCAGGCCAGTGCCGGGGAGTGTACAATTTTTGCGACGGTATCCGTGGCAAGATCGACGAGATTGTGGATTTTATGAATCGGAAGAACGTATTGGTCGCAGCGATCCAGGAGACAAAGCTGACCAACAACAGCGGCTTGCACAGTTGTCACTGATACAATGTGCTACATTAGGGTCGCTCAAGGAATGGAGGTGGGGAATTGGCCTTCGTGATACACCATTTCGTGCAATATAGACCCATCTCGCCTGCGCTTGGCGCCAGCGACCCTTACGTGGAGTGCATGGGGATAGCAGTCAGGTCCGGTACTGCCGAGATAGAGCTATATAACGTGTACATACCGCCGGTTGGTAGCTGTGTCCCAATTAATGGCCAAGCTTACAACCCCGACATAAGTGGGCTACTATCTGGTCATAATTGTCTGGTTCTAGGGGACTTTAATACGCATCTCATTTCATGGTATTCTCCCCTAGGTAACGACCAGCGTGGCATAGCTTTGGCAGATCAGATTGAAGGATTCACGTTTAGCATGGTAAATGAGCATGCGCCACTAGGATTACGAGAAGGTGTAGCAGCTCGCCGGACATTTCCATTGCATTCCCTAAACTCCTGAGTGACGTATCCTGGCAAGCCGTCATCTCGGGAAGGGTACTCAACGAACATTAGGCGGAATTTTTGGCTGGAACACTTGGGGCAATGTAACATAGGCACCGGTTTAGACAAGCTGTGGTCTACTGTTAAGTCTGGACCTTACTCACTTTTGGCACGTAACCGTGACTGATCTGAAAAGATGCGCCAGGCTGTTCAACCGTCAATTTATTCTACAACCCGAGAGTGACAGGGCAAGGAGGAGAGCCATTCGTCGTGGTCTCCGAGTCGATGGACAGACATCACAATTTACCGTGGGCGATGTTACGAATGTCATCCGTGGCGCCAAATCATCTAAGGAACTGGGCCCCGACGGAATCTCTACACTAATGCTGAAGAATCTGGATTTACCTGGAGTTGAGTACTTTACTACTGTCCTCAACCTGTCTTTGAACACTCTTTTAGTTCCCGATGTCTGGAAAATGGGCAGAGTGATCCCGCTACTGAAGCCTGGAAGGGACCCGAGTTCGGGGGAATCGTACAGACCGATCTTCCTTCTCTCATCAGTAGCATTCATTCAGGCATTACTCCTCCCGAGCCTCGTAGGAGAATTTCCATTCGCCGATTATCAACATGGATTTCAAAGACTGCGGCTTTGCATGCCATCACCGCATACATTTGCCGTGGCTTCAATCAGCCCGCGCCATGTGATAGGACGGTCCTCGTGGCACTGGACCTATCGAAGGCATTCAACACATCGAAGGCATTCAACACGTCCAGCCAGGCACCGTAGAGTGAAATAGGGAGTTCCCCACGGTCGGGTGATATCTCCGGCACTGTTAACCCCTGCCTATAATCCATCCCACCTCCTCCAGACGGCATAGAGATCGTATCATGTACGATCATGGCATCAGGCCCTACCCATTGTTGACATCTGCAATAGGTTGAACGTCTACCTCAACGAACTTGCCTCATATTTCGCTGCAAGAAATCTGAAGATATCTGCCGCTAAATCTTCAGCCACTTTGTTCACTGCAAATACGTGTGAGGTGAATGCCTAGCTGACTGTGATGGCCGATGGAGAAATGATTCCGACCATCAAGTACCTCAAAATACTTGGCATCACATTTGACAGCTATTACACATTCTCCCCACATGCCACAGCAATTTGCGATAAAGCCAAAAGTAGAAACAAGGTCCTCAAGTTACTTGCCGGCAGCACTTGGGGTGACCACATACAAAGCAATTGGCCGATCTGTGGTAAGTAATGCAGCGCCTGTGTGGTCTTGTCAGCACTGTGACACGCAGTGGAATAATATTCAGATCTGTTAAAATGCCACCCTCCGAACTGCGACGGGCTGTCTCCTCAGTTCTCATGTGGACCACCTCCATCAGAAGACAAAGATCCTACCAGTGCGAAGACATAACTACATGCTGTCTAAGCAATACCTTTTGGACTGTTATCGCAGAGACCCTCCAAATCATCATACACCTCACCTGTTTAACAACCCAGCCAGGCTCAGACCCAGATCCCTCTGGACGCACCCCATCTTAGCAGCAGAGTTCCTGGATCTTGACACTCAAAAGAATCAAGCAGACGAAAAATAGAACACAATAAACTGCTTCAACAACAACAACAACGAAGAGCTCATTGAGTTTTTTGGATAAGCCTGCATAGTTCAGCAGTTGGTTATTGACCGTGATGCAGCAGTTTCATCATGTTGGCGTAGTCCATTTTGGTGTAATAGTTCCAAGGTACGTGAAATCAATTTGCAGTTCCTATCTAGATATTTCTCTGTTTATTGTAGAAAAGCGGACATCTTCTTGCATATTTACATATTGGAATTCTTCAAATAAAGAACATAAATAAACAAGTAAAAGCGTGATAAGTTCGGCCGGGCCGAATCTTATATACCCTCTACCATGGATAGCATTTGTCGAGTTCTTTTCCCGGCATCTCTTCTTAGGCAAAAAAAAAAAATGATATAAGAAACGATTTGGTCTACTATTAGAGCGATATCAAGATATGGTCCGGTTTGGACCACCATTAAATTATATGTTGGAGACCTGTGTAAAATGTCAGCCAATTCGAATAAGAATTGCGCCCTTTGGGGGCTCAATAAGTAAAATAGGGAGATCGATTTATATGGCAGCTGTATCGGGCTATAGACCGATTCAGACCATAACAAACACGTATGATGGTCATGAGAGAATCCGTCGTACAAAATTTCAGGCAAACGGTTAATAATTGCGACCCTCTAGGGGTTCAAGAAGTCAAGATCACAGATCGGTTTATATGGCAGCTATATCAAAACATGGACCCATATGGCCCATTTACAATACCAACCGACCTACACTAATAAGAAGTATTTGTGCAAAATTTCAAGCGGCCTAGCTTCTACTCCTTCGGAAGTTAGCGTGCTTTCGACAGACAGACGGACGGACGGACGGACATGGCTAGATCGACATAAAATGTCGCGACGATCAAGAATATATATACTTTATGGGGTCTCAGACGAATATTTCGAGTAGCTATGGTGGAGGGTATAAAAAAATTCTATGGATAGCCCTATTCGATCGAACGCTATCGTGATTTTGGCTTTGTATTGAATGGACGGACGAATATGGCTAGACACACTTAAAATGTTCTATGGTGTGTGCATTAAAACATAGCATTTTTAAGTGCTCGGAGTCGAATCCCGGAGTCCACAGCCCTGGTTTTTGCATGTACTAAAACATGTATAATTGCAATGAAAAAATTAGAACATTTTTGTAAGAATTTAGAGGGTTAACAATCGGAATGTCGAAGAGAGGATGCCTTCATCCTAAAGTGGTGTGTATAATGAGTGATAAACACATTGCCTTCTTTACATTTCAAACACCAAGTTATTCATTTAATAAAAAAACAAGTAAGAGCGTGCTAAGTTCAAGATGGCCGAGTCTTATATAGCCTCCACCATGGACCGCATTTGTCGAGTTCTTGTGCGCGGTATCTCTTTTTAGGCAAACAAAAATATTGAATGAAAACTGTTATGCTATTGGAGCTGCATCAAGCTATAGTCCGATTCGGACTATAAATGAATGCTGAGCTTTGTAAAAAATCATTGTATAATATTTCAGTTCATTCGGATGAGAATTTCGCTATGTAGGGGCTCAAGAAGCAAAATCGGTAGATAGGTTTATATGGGAGCTGTATCAAGCTGTTGATCGATTCAGACCCTATTAGACACATATATTGAAGGTCACGAGAAAAGCCGTTGTACAAAAATTCTGCCAAATCGGATGAGAATTGCGCCTCTGGAGCTCAAGAAGTCAAGATCCAATATCGGTTTATATGGCAGCTATATCAGGTTATGGACCAATTTGAATCATACTTGGCACAATTATTGGATATCATAACATAACACGACGTGCAAAATTTCATTCCAATTGGATAAGAATTGCGCACTCTACAGGCTCAAGAAGTAAAACCCAAGATCGGTTTATATGGCAGCTATATCAAAACATGGACCGATATGGCCCATTTACAACACCAACCGACCTACACTAATAAGAAGTATTTGTGCAAAATTTCAAGCGGCTAGCTTTACTCCTTCGGCAGTTAGCGTGCTTTCGACAGACAGACGGACGGACATGGCTAGATTGACATAAAATGTCGCGACGATCAAGAATATATATACTTTATGGGATTTCAGACGAATATTTCGAGTAGTTACAAACAGAATGACGAAATTAGTACTCCATCCTATGATGGAGGGGATAAAAATTGTTAAATGTGAAATACATAAAAAATTGCCCAGATTTTTCTAAAATTACTTAAAACAAGTTCGACCGGGCTGAATCTTACATACCCTCCACCATGGATCGCATTTGTCGAGTTCTTTTCCCGCCATCTCTTCTTAGGCAAAAAAAAGGATATAAGAAAAGATTTGCTCTACTATTAGAGCGATATCATGATATCTGATTTAGGGATGTTTTCGGGGG
Source organism: Stomoxys calcitrans (assembly GCF_963082655.1). NCBI lineage: Eukaryota > Metazoa > Arthropoda > Insecta > Diptera > Muscidae > Stomoxys > Stomoxys calcitrans. Next base: position 103,067,581 of record NC_081552.1, read on the forward strand.
TGAGGTGGTCTCCCAATCACTTGGCCCTGAAAAAATATCAGCATCGTGCTCTTTTTTCAAAAACCATTTACTTAAACCGCATATTGTCATTGGTTTAGGGGAGTTTACACGATGAGGTGTCCCCCAAAACACATGGCCCAAAATAAGTTATCAAATTCGTTTTCTAATCTTAAATACCATATATTGGCATGGTCGAAAATTTTTACCCTTTGCGGGGTGTTTTGGGGAAGGGGTGATTCCCTAAATACATGGTTCTAAATTTGGATATCAAATCCGTATTCTACTCCCAAATACCTTTATTTGAGCCCCATTTTGCGATGGTCACTAAAAAATTGCTGCTGTGGGGTATTTAGGGAAAGGGGTTGACCCCCTGAAAATTGGTCCCGAAAGTGGGTATCAATTCTTGCTCAACCCCCAATACCTCTCATTTAAGCTCCACATTGACATGGTCGGTATATATGGCCGTTTAGGGGTGTTTGGGGATTAGGGTGGTCGCCCAAACACTAAGCTCGGAAAATATATTAGCAACGTGCTCTATACCTATATATCATTTATTTGAACCCCATATTGCCATTGGCCTCAAAGTTGGATATCAAATTCGTTTTCAAATCTCATTTAAACTCCTTATTACAAAGGTCAGCAAATATGTCCGGTTTGGGTTATTGGCCCTAAGAACTAAAATTATTTAGTTCCAATCTCTTTACGACCCAAATTGTTTTGGTGAACAAATACGTCCTATTTGGGGGTTGTTATGGTGGTGGGACGTCCCCTAGACAGTCGGTCCCTAATGTTGATATCAGATACGTGGTCTACTCCCAAATACGTTTAATTTGGGCCCCATATTTCCATAGTCGGCAAATGTGACCGGCTTGGGGTGTGTTTTGGGCGGCCACTCAGTGAATTGGCCTTGAAAATATATATCGGATTCGTGTTCCGCTCTAAAAACCCTTTTATTTGAACCTCATATTGCAAAAGTCAGCAAATATTTACTATTTGGGTGGTGTTGTGGGGGTGGCGTGGCCCCATAGACACTTTTCCCAAATATTGATATCAGATTCGTACTTTACTCCCAAAGACCTATCATTTGAGCCCCATATTGCTATGGTCTTAAATTTGTCCCCTTTGGGGGATGTTTATCGTGAAAGGCGGCCCTCCAAATACTTGGTCCCATATTTGGACATCAGATTATAATTCTACAATCAAATACCTTTTATTTAAGCCCCATATTCGCATGATCAGTAAATAAGTCCTATTTGGGGGTGTTTTGGGGAAGGGGTGGACACCCTGAAACGTGGTCCCACATTTGGATATCAGATTCGTATTCTACTCGCAAATACCTTTCATTTGAGTCCCATATTGCCATGGTCGGTAAATATGTCCGATTTAGGGGTGTTTTGGGGGTTGGGGTGGCCCCCCTAGCACTTGGTTCGACAAATGAATATCAAATACGTTTTCTAATCCTAAATACCTTTCATTTGAATCCCATATTGTCGTGATTGGTCTAAATATATGTTTGGTAGGTTTTAGGGTGGGGCAGCCCCCCTAGGTACCCCATCCGGAATTTGGATACCAAACCTTTTATTTTTAGGGTACTATATGAGAGCACACAAAATTTCGCTTAAATCGCACCACCCATCTCCGAGATCTGGCGTTTCTGAAAATTAGGGTAAGGGGGAGGGTCCTGAGCTGAAACTTTGCACAGATTCTTTTTTTATGTCTATAAGCAGGTAAAGTTCGAAGCTGGGCTATATTGGAATATATCTTGATATAGCCCCCACATAGACCGATCCGCCGATTAAGGGTCTTAGGCCAATAAAAGCCACATTTATTATCCGATCTTGCTGAAATTTGGGTCAGGGATTTGTGTTAGGTCCTTCGACATGCTTCGTCAATTTGGCCCAGATCGGTCCAGATTTGGATATAGCTGCCATATAGACCAATCCTCCAATTTAGGGTCATAGGTCCCTAAAAGCACGTTACAGACAGTAACGTTAAGCCCCTCCACATATTTCTGCAATTTGGTCTAGATCGATCAAGATTTGCATATAGCTGCCATTAAGACCCATAGTTCAATTTAAAGTCTTGGCCCCAAAAAAGGCGCATTTATAATCCGATTTAACTGAATTTTGACACAGTGACTTATGTTAGGCTTTTCGACATCTGTGTCGTATATGGTTCTGATCGGTTAATTTTTGGATAAAGCTACTAAAAAGACCAATATTTTGTTATACACAATTGAACAATGACTTGTACTTATTAGTATTTGGTCCAAATCGGAACATATTTCGATAAAACTGCTATGGGACATAATGTATGTGATTTTCACCGGATTTTGATGAGAGGTGGTTTACATATATATCCGAGGTGGTGGGTATCCAAAGTTCGGCCGGGCCGAACTTAATGCCTTTTAACTTGTTTAAGGTAAATATTGTTATTTCGAAAAATATTTAAATAAAGTGCCCAAAAAAGCCCATCAACAAAACAAAAAAACATTAAATATTCACATTGGTCATCAAAAACACAAAAACAAAATAAAGTGCTTTTGTTATTATTTTAACATACTAAAAATCTTGTGATGTTATTGTCCGTTTTTATACCCTCCACCATAGGATGGGGGGTAAAATAATTTCGTCATTCAGTTTGTAACAACTCGAAATATTCGTCTGAGACCCCATAAAGTGTGTATATTCTTGATCGTCGCGACATTATATGTCGATCTAACCATGTCCGTCCGTCTGTCTGTCGAAAGCACGCTAACTTCCGAAGGAGTAAAGCCAGCCTCTTGAAATTTTGCACACATACTTCTTATTAGTGTCGGTCGGTTGGTATTGTAAATGGGACCTATGGACCGATATGTTTTGATAGAGCTGCCATATAAACCGATCTTGGGTCTCGACTTCAGCGTGAAATTTTGCACGACGTGTTTTGTTATAATATCCAACGACTGTGCTAAGTATGGTTCAAATCGGTCCATAACCTGATATAGCTGTCATATAAACCGATATTGGGTCTTGACTTCTTGAGCCTCTAGAGGGCGCAATTCTTATCCGATTTGAATGCACGAAGTATTTGGTTATGATATCCAACGACTGTGCCAAGTGTGGTTCAAATCGGTCCATAACCTGATATAGCTGTCATATAAACCGATAATGGGTCTTGACTTCTTGATCCTCTAGAGGGCACAATTCTTATCCGATTTGAATGAATTTTTGGACGAAGTATTTTGTCCGTTTTTACTATTCCTTTGTTTCTCCTAGAAGTTCGCATAGTTTTCCGGGGGCGGATTACTGGGCAAGCGTCCCAACCGCATGGGTTTTTTGTGATGGCACAAGTATCCCTCTTTGTTGCGAGCCGCTTGCTCCAAGATCCGACGCTCTCCTCCAGCCGCCCCTAACCTGGGAACAAACGCTGATGTTAGCCATTAGTTATTTGAAGGCACCAATAACTCGCCTTGTCATCTCGAGTATCATTGACATTCAGTATTTGATTAAGAGCCAGTGCAACCTGACTTCTGACTGAAACTCTCCTCCCGAAAATCGCAGACTGCCCGCAGCCGCATTTGAAGATACTCCGCATAAAAACAGAGCTTTCCACCATCCGCAACCTGTGGATGCGACCGGTAGCTTTCAGCTAAGCTTCCCGTGATAACTGTGGACACCACATAAGTCGTAGCTCAAAGTTCCAGCCTGTGTGGTGCTCATAGTTACGCCGTGTCGGCCGGGACCATCAAATGCAATAAAGCATTAAAAAGGATTCCGGAAATCACGCTGCTAAGAATTTTGAGAAATTTTTATATCCTCCACCATTCGATGGAGTTGTCATGTCCGTCCGTCTTTCCGCCTGTCGAAAGCACGCAAACTTCCGAAGGAGTGAAGCTAGCCGCTTGAAATTTTGCACAAATACTTTTTATCAGTGTAGGTCGGTTGGTATTGCAAATGGGCCATATCGGTCCATGTTTTGATATAGCTGCCATATAAACCGATCTTGGGTCTTGACTTCTTGAGCCTCTAGAGTGCACAATTCTTATCCGATTGGAATGAAATTTTGCACGACGTTTTTTGTTATGATATCCAACAACTGTGTTAAGTATGGTTTAAATCGATCCATATCCTAATTTAGTTGTCATATAAACCGATCTTGGATCTTGACTACTTGAGCCTTTAGAGGGCGCAGTTCTTATCCGATTGGAACGAAATTTTGCACGTAGTATTTTGTTATGATATCCAACAACTGTGCCAAGTATGGTTCAAATCGGTTCATAAACTGATATAGCTGTCATATAAACAGATCTAGGGACTTGATTCTTTAGCCTGTAGAGGGCGCAATTCTTATCCGATTGGAATAAAATTTTGCACGTAGTATTTTCTTATGATATCCAACAACTGTACCAAGTATGGTTCAAATCGGTTCATAACCTCATAGAGCTGTCATATAAACCGATCTTGGGTCTTGATTTCTTGAGCCTAGTACGCTTTTACTTGTACGCTTTTACTTGTTTCGTTCAATTTTTGGGATAAAAAATATTTCCGACTTTTGACAAGTAATTTTTCCCTCGAAACATGACGGGAAAAATTTTTGTAGCTAGTTTCAGTTATCTACGTTACACCTTTCCTAATTTCATTACGATACCTCTTTCCTAACTCGAGCTAGAATTTTTCTAAGGGAGCTCTATTTTTGGGTATTTTTCATCTGTAATACGAACCTAGGCACACATCAGCAGCAAGAGCTGTTGCCGTTGTCTAGCATTCGAAGCCATTAATGCAACGTCGCCCCCTCCCCTCCCGTAATATAAAGACCTGGCTACGTCCCTGGCTGTCATATTTGTATTTCTCCCGATTTTTCACTTCTAGAGCCATTGCAAGCGCATTTTTTGACCAATCACTCCAAAATTTTGCACAACGCTTTCCTCGGCGACTACCACCATATCTCAGAAGTATGGTCGAAATTGTTGCAGATTTATATATAGCTCCCATACATATGTTAGTTAGTTTTGAGTAATTTTCAATAATGTTGTCATTTGTCAAACGTAGTTATTACAGTTTGAACATATTTGCTCGAAATTTGATACGGATTGTTTAATAACCCATTTGAAAACATCGGCCGATGTCCATCAAAATTCGTTTAGAAATAGATATAGCTTCCACTTTGTACTTATAGGGTAGATGTAGGGTATTATACAGTCGGGACCGCCCGACTTTGCCTTTCCTTACTGGTTTAGATTTGTAGACATTTGCTCATGACTTAATCGTTGAATAAATTCATATTTTCATCGTTAAATTCTATTGTAGAGTAACAAGGAGATCTCTTTTGGGGAGGAGGTTGGCAGCTCCAACATATTTTTGTATTTTTTATTTCTAACTATCGAAGATTTTAAATGACACTTTCGAACACGTAAATGGAAACCCCATCTGCGCCAAATCCCATTTCATGAGATCACAAAAGAGTTTCTATTGAAAATTGGTGATTTTATTGATGGTTTGAATAGCAAAACGCTTATGCGTAAAACCGTCATCGCCAAGTCACGTAACTTTAGATTTTTTCAATAACCCTTTTTGTGTCATTTGACAAAACATTTTTTGTTTATTCACGTTTCAAGCGACAAAAAAAAAGTTGACGAGAAAACTGCAAACAATCGAGTATTGTGATTTGCATCGGTGATTCTTTGAGAAAACATTCAAAAATATTTTTAGCAAGCATTGCAACTGATGCCATAAAACACCTTTTTATACCCTCCACCATAGGATGGGGGTATACTAGTTTCGTCATTCTGTTTGTAACTCCTCGAAATAGTCGTCTTAGACCTCATACAGTATATATATTCTTGATCGTCATGACATTTTAAGTCGATCTAGCCATGTCCGTCCGTCTGTCTGTCCGTCCGTTCGTCTGTCTGTCGAAAGCACGCTAACTTTCGAAGAAGTAAAGATAGCCGCTTGAAATTTTGTTCAATTACTTTCTTTTAATTGTAGCTCGGTTGGGATTCTAAATGGCAAATATCAGTCCATGTTTTGTTATAGCTATCATATAAACCAATCTGGTGTCTTGAATTCTTGAGCCTCTAAATGGCGCAATTGTTATCAGATTTGACTTCCAACAACTATGCTAAGTATGGTCCGAATCGGACCACAACTTGATATATCTTCAATAACATAGCAATTCTTTTCTTTTATCCTTTGTTTGCCAAAAAAGAGATATCGGGAAAAGAACTCGACAAATTCGATCCATGGTGGAGGGTATATAAGATTCGGCCCGGCCGAACGTAGCACACTTTTACTTGTTAGATATCCCATGGGGCACGCCAATTTGCAGGTGAAGGGTTGGCGAAATGAAACCAACACCTAAATCATGTAAACTGTCACAATGCTTTCGTGTGGTATTTTCGAATGTCATGTTATGAATGGCAATTCCATACATTTGGCTTTAGAAATCAATCAATTTTAATTTATGCATTTGTGTTTTTAGTTAGAGGAGAGTGGAAACATTTTTATAGATAGCCACCTCCTTACTAAGGATACGGAGCCACATATCTAAAATTCTTAGTGTTGGTTTCTGGTAGAAAAAATATAGTAAGTGATAACTAAACGGTACATTAATTTATGGAGGGGATAAGCCTCCTGTTAAGTTAGGAATAAGCAACAAGGGTCATCGCATACTCAAAAATTTGCAAAAATTTTTACTGAAACTCGTTCGTTTACCAGTAAAAGGGAGAGTGGAAGTGAAAATAAGAGTTGTGTAAATGAGAGGTTGCTAATTTCTGCTGGAAGTTTTTCATCAGCGGAAATATGTTGTTGGCAAACTGTTAGTGGAACGCGAACACACCTAGTATTACACAGCATTTGGTGTAAAAAAAACAGCTGATTGTATATTACTCACAAACCGGCACCGATCTGCCGGTTAAGATTTATCGCTAGGACAAGTAATAAGCATAACCGTAGAATGAGAAACCGGCGCTTAGACAACAATTAAGTAAATCATTTTAAGAGACTCTTTCGAGATAGACTTTTTGATTTGTCAATTGAACAAAAAAAAAATAATTTGAAAGCTAAATTGGTGGGTTAAATGATAGTGCCCCGAGTTGCACTTTGTAAGTCTTCACTTATTTCCAATTAAATCTAAAACAATGAGTCATAAATGTCCGTTTAATAAGCATGGCATTGTACTCTCTTTAATTTCGTTCCTGTATAAACCCGTCTCCCAAAGTAAAAGCCTTCCTCCAATCGCTTAATGTTATTTAATATTGGATATTACTACAAAGCCGCTTTCGATACCTCTTTCCGCTCAAAAGTATTTCGAGCCACGTCTGAGTTTGGTATACCTGCAAAATGAATTTGACTCTGCAGGATTATACTTGCTGACAAACGTTCCTTAGTAAGAATAGGAAAGTATCGCTCCGAACCATTCAATACAAAACAAAGTATCAGACAAGGAGATAGCCTATCCTGTGATCTCTTTAATATCCTGCTGGAGAAGTTTATACGATATGCAGATTTGAATAGATATGGCACACTACTCGCCTATGCCAACGACATCGATATCATAGGTCGGTCACCGGAAGTAGTAACTGCAGCCTTTGAAAGAATCGAAAGAGAGTCAGTGAAAGTGGGTCTGGCAGTAAATGGAGATAAGACGAAATAGTTGGTTTCAACTCCCAAAAAGCCTTGTACAACCGAGCAGATAAAGAAAATGGAGAAAGTTGGGAACCACAACTTTGAGACAGTCAGTAACTTTATCTACATCGGCACCACCGTAACCGAAATGAATGACACCAGTTTTGGGATTAAGCGAAGAATAATACTGGCAAACAGATGCTTCTTTGAACTAAGTAAGCAGTTTAGAAACAAGGACACCTCTCGACCGACAAAGATTACACTATGCAAGACACTGATACTACCCGTGTTGTTATATGGTTCTGAGACGTGGGTACTTGTAAAAGCAGATGAGGCAGTGCTTGGAGTATTTGAGAGAAAGATCTTCGTAAAATATATGAACCAGTTTGCGTTAATGGAGAATATAGGCGTTGTATGAACCACGGGCTGTATGACAACGATAGCACAGTTACACGTATCAGAATACAATAGCTGCGTTGGCTAGGTCATATTGTCAGAATGGGTGAAGAAGCTCTTTTGAAGGCAAATAGAAGAAGTCTTTTGAAGGCAAACGGTGGTACACGCAAACCGGGACGACCAAAAGCCCGATGGAAAGATCAAGTGGTGGGAAACAACTCGAGACTTGATGTTACATATTATAAAATGAGCGTAGAAGATCGAGACGCTTGGAACGCTTTTCTACGTTCGGCTAGTGGAACAAATGTTCTGCCATAGCCAATTAAAGTAAGTAAGTATGTAATATTGGATATTGGAATACCGGAAGGTATTGACGATGCACAGTGGGATAGGTAAGGTTGAATCGTGTTACTTACAATATGCTACATACAATATGCACTTAAATACCGATATCTGTTTGCCGCAAAAGCCGTGCAATGACATGGGTAAGGCTCCAACGTCTCATCATCTTTCCCACATGGCCCACACATGCTATAACTTGCCTCACCGGTTTTGCATCAGTGAGCTCGTAATCCTATGTTATGATACTGAAGGCTACACTCGTTTTTTCACGATCCGGATTACTGTTTGCTGTTCCATAAATTACATGCGCGTTCGACGCCCACACCCCTAACTTGGACTGCGTCAACCAGAAAGGCTTCAGATTAATCAAGTTTATTGAGGGGAGTTCTCTGGCCTTCAATGCCTAATCGTCTGCCCTTTCATTTCCCCTTACTTCGTTAGGGTTCTGCACCCAAACAATTTAGATCGTGCCATCCTCAGAGAATGTGTTTATCTCCTTCTTGCACTCCAAGACAGTTCGTGACCTTATCGTCGTGGTTGTTAATGACCTGATGTCCAGTTTACTGTCTAAAAAGATGTTCACACTCGACGTCCTCGTTCCGTGATCGCTCGTATCCTATCCTAGGTCCACTCTGTTCTCTAGCTTTGATCCATCTTTGTAGCATGATCTCCCAGATGGCAATATCAAAATTCCTTCAATCCAAGACAGTACTCTGGCAACAGTGTCTCACACTCGACCTCAAGTGTCATCTCAGGTATCTGAGCGGAAACCTCTTCTATTCCATCCAGGTTTCCTTTCATCGCTTCGATTATATAGCGATGGTATAACCTGCTCCTATCCTCTATCCATTCTCCCGTCGTCTAAAGTTTTACAGCCCCACAGTGGGATGGAAACAATTTTTAGTGGTAAAAAATTTGCCATTAATAAACAGATATATGTATTACAGGCAACGAAATTTGTTGTTCAAAATAGAATTTTTTTTTGCTAAATCAACAGTTTTTGTCTGCTGAAAATATGAAAGCACACATTAATGATTTTTTTAGCAACCATAGGGCCACAGTTTGTAATGTACGTCTATGATATCTTCCAATTTATTTTTCTCCTTGACCTTTGTGATTTTTTATGCCCTCAACCATAGAATGGGGGGTATACTAATTTCGTCACTCTGTTTGTAACTACTCGAAATATTCTTCTGAGACCCCATAAAGTTTATATATTCTTGATCGTCGCCACATTTTATGTCGATCTAGCCATGTCCGTCAGTCTGTCCATCCGTCCGTCTGTCCGTCGAAAGCACGCTAACTTCCAAAGGAGTAAAGCTAGCCGCTTAAAATTTTGCACAAATACTTCTTATTAGTGTGGGTCGGTTGATATTGTAAATGGACCATATCGGTTCATGCTTTGATATAGGTGCCATATAAACCGATCTTGGGTCTTGACTTCTTGAGCCTCTAGAGTACGCAATTCTTATCCGATTGGAATGAAAATTTGCACGACGTGTTTTGTTATATCCAATAACTGTGCTAAGTATGGTTCAAGTCGGTTCATAACCTGATATAGCTGCCATATAAACCGATCTGGGATCTTGACTTCTTGAACCCCTAGAGGTCGCAATTATTATCCGATTTGCCTAAAATTTTATACGACGGATCCTCTCATGACCATCAGCATACGTGTTTACTGTGGTCTGAATCGGTCTATAGCCCGATACACCTCCCATATAAATCGATCTCTCTATTTTACTTCTTGAGCCCCCAAATGGCGCAATTCTTATTCGAATTGGCTAACATTTTACACAGGTCTCCAGCATATAATTTATTTGTGGTACAAACCGGACCATATCTTGATATCACTCTAATAGCAGAGCAAATCTTTTCTTATATCTTTTTATACCCACCACCGAAGGATGGGGGGTATATTAATTTTGTCATTCCGTTTGCAACACATCGAAATATCCATTTCCGACCCTATAAAGTATATATATTCTTGATCAGCGTAAAAATCTAAGACTATCTAGACATGTCCGTCCGTCTGTCTGTTGAAATCACGCTACAGTCTTTAAAAATAGATATATTGAGCTGAAATTTTGCACAGATTCTTTTTTTGTCCATAAGCAGGTTAAGTTCGAAGATGGGCTATATCGGACTATATCTTGATATAGCCCCCATATAGAGCGATCCGCCGATTTAGGGACTTTGGCCCATAAAAGCCACATTTATTATCCGATTTTGCTGAAATTTGGGACAGTGAGTTGTGTTAGGCCTTTCGATATGGTTCGTCAATTTGGCTCAGATCGGTCCAGATTTGGATATAGCTGCCATATAGACCGATCCTCCGATTTAGGGGCTTAGGCCCATAAAAGCCACATATATTATCCGATTTCGCTGAAATTTGGCACAGTGAGTTGTGTTAGGCCTTTCGACTTTCTTCATTAATTTGGCCTAGATCGGTTCAGATTTGGATATAGCTGCCATATAGATCGATCTCTCGATTTAACGTCTTGGGACCGTAAAAGAGGCATTTATTGTCCGATTTCGCCGAAATTTGGGACAGTGCTTTGTGTTAGGCTCTTCGACATTTTTATGCAACTTGGCCCAAATGGGTCCAGATTTGGATATAGCTGCCATGTAGACCGATATCTCGATTTAAAGTCTTGGCCCCATAAAAGGCGCATTTATAATCCGATTTCACTGAAATTTGACACAGTAACTTATGTTTGGTGTCGTATATAGTTCAGATCGGTTTATTTTTAGATATAGCTAGTGTACTTATTAGTATTTGGTCCAAATCGGAACTTATTTTGATATAACTGATATGGAACATAAGGTATGAAATTTTCACTGAATTTTGATGAAGGATGGTTTACATATATACCCGAGGTGGTGGGTACCCAAAGTTCGGCCCGGCCGAACTTAACGCCTTTTCACTTGTTTTGCCTAAGAAGAGATGCCGGGAAAAGCACTCGACAAATGCAATCCATGATGGAGGGTATATAAGATTCGGCCCGGCCGAACTAAGCACGCTTTTAGTTGTTTTACATTGTACTCGAGGCCTAGATGTTTCCCATTTTATACCCTTCATGGGATGGGGGTATACTAATTTCGTAATTCTGTTTGTAACTACTGGAAATATTCGTCTGAGACCCCATAAAGTATATATATTCTTGATCGTCGCGACATTTTATGTCGATCTAGCCATGTCCGTCCGTCCGTCCGTCTGTCTATCGAAAGCACGCTAACTTCCGAAGGAGTAAAACTTGCCGCTTGAAATTTTGCACAAATACTTCTAATTAGAGTGGGTTGGTTGATATTATAAATGGACCATTCACCTTACCTTAATTTTCAGAAACGCCAGATCTCGGAGACGGGTGGTGCGATTTAAGCAAAATTTTGAGTGCTCTCATATAGTACCCTAAAAATAAAAATTTGGTATCCAAATTTCGGATGGGGTACCTAGGGGGGCTGCCCCACCCTAAAACCTACCAAACATATATTTAGACCAATCACGACAATATGGGACTCAAATGAAAGGTATTTAGGATAAGCAAACGTATCTGATATCCAGTTGTCGGACCAAGTGCTAGGGGGACCACACCAAGCCCCAAAACACCCCTAAATCACACATATTTACCTACCATGGCAATATGGGACTCAAATGAAAGGTATTTGGGAGTAGAATACGCATCTGATATCCAAATATGGGATCAAGTGTTTGGGGGGCCGCCTCTCACCAAAAACATCGCCCAAAGGGGAGAAATTTACGACCATAGGAATATGGGGCTCAAATGAAAGGTCTTTGGGAGTAAAGCACGAATTTTATATCAATATTCGGGAAAAGTGTCTATGGGGCCACGCCACCCCCACAACACCACCCAAACAGTAAGTATTTTTTGACTATTGCAATATAAGGCTCAAATAAGAGGGTTTTTAAAATGGAACACGAATCCGATATACAGTTTCAAGGCCAACTCACTGAGTATCCGCCCATTCTCCAAAACACCCCCAAAGACGGCCATGTTGCCGACATAGAAATACGGGGCTCAAATTAAAGGTATGTGGGAGTAGACCACGTATCTGATATCAACATTAGGGGCCAGCTGTCTAGCGGACGTCCCACCACCATAAAAACCCCCAAATAGGACATATTTGCTCACCAAGACCATTTGGTGAGCTAAATGTTCATAGTTTCTAGGGCCAATACACCAAACAGGACATATTTGCTGACTTTTGCAATAAGGAGTTTAAATGAGATTAAAAAACGAATTTGATATCCAATTTTGAGGGCAATGGCAATAGTGTTCGGGGGACCACTCCAATCCCCAAAACATCCCTAAATAGGGCATATTTATCGACCATGTCAATGTGGAGCTTAAATGAAAGGTATTGGGGGGTAGAGCAAGAATTGATACCCACTATCAGGACAAATTTTCTGGGGGTCTTCTTTCCCTAAATACACCACAAACACATAAAGGTATTTGGGAGTAAAATAGGAATTTGATATCCAAATGTAGGACCATGTATTTAGGGCATCACCCCTTTCCCAAAACACCCCCAAAGGGTAAACATTTTTCGACCGTGCCAATATGTGGCTCAGATGAAAGGTATTTGAGATTAGCAAACGAATTTGATAACCTATTTTGGGGCCATGTGTTTTAGGACGCCTCATCATGTAAACTCCTCTTAAGCCAATGGCAACATGGGGTTTAAATAAATGGTATTTGTGAGAAGAGCACGATGCTGATATTTTTTCAGGGCCAAGTATCTGGGGGACCACCTCTCCCCCGAAAATACCACTAAATCAGACATCATGAGAATATCGGGCTGAAATGAAGTATTTTAAGAATGGAGTACACCTTACATCCAAACTTAAATTCGTAGACCAATAAAGATCATGTGGGATTCAGATAAAGGTACTTGTATTGTAACTGTTAGTCAAGTTAGCATGATATTTCACTAAAAGATCTTTAATTGTCGAAAGTAAATATTCCAAAGAAACTTTTGTTCCATATAAAGTAAAAGAAGGCGCAGCGGAGCGGGCCCGGGTCAGCTAGTAATCTATGTATATATATAAATGAATTTGTGTTTGTATGTTTGTTTGTTTGTTTGTGGGTTTGTATACTTGTTTGTTCCCTATAGACTCAAAAACGACTAAACCGATTTTTTTTTGAAATTTTCACAGATTGTGGGGAGTGGTCCTCAAGAAGCAATAGGCGATATATTTTTTTGATATCGCATTGGGGGCGGACCCTCCCTCTTACCCCAAAAGTACCAGCCAAAAATAAAAGTGGAGTGATTGGGACAATTTGGGACTTAAATGAAAGGTATTCAAGAGCAGAAACCCCCCAAAATAGGTTTATGGGACGATACTGACAAAATGGGAATCGAATGAAAGGTATTCCGGAGTAGATTACGAATATGGTCCGGCTTTAAAAGTTTTTGATATTGCAAGGGGGCGGACCCTCCTACTTACCGCAAAAGTACCACCCAAAACTAAAAGTGGACCGATTGGGATAATATGGGACTTGAATGAAAGGTATTCAAGAGCAGAGTACGATTTCCTTATTAAAATTTGAGTCCAAGAAATTGGGGGGCCGACCAGACCAAAACCCCAAAATTGGTTTATTGGACGATAATGGCAATATGGGGCTCGAATGAAAGGTATTCGCGAGTAGATTACGAATATGGTCAGGAAGGAGATATAGGCTATGTAATTTGTTGGTGTTGGAAGGGGGCGAACCCTCCCCCGTTACCACAAAAACGCCACCCAAAATCAAAAGTTGCCCTATAGGGACAATATGGCATCAAATTAAAGATATTGGGGAGTAGAAATCGAATGTGGAATAAAAACTTGGGTTCAAGTATCCAAGGGGTAGCCCAAGCCCGAAAACTGCTCCAAATAGGCATATTGAACGTATATATCAATATAGGACTCAAATGAAAGGTATTCGGGAGTAAACTACGAATATGACATAAAAAATGAGGTCCAAGTAATTGATAGTCGTCCTACCCTGGTTAAGCTCCCCATATGGGAATACAACTCAATCATAGCTTGATGAAACTCAAATGATAGGCATTTGAGAGCAGATTACGAATATGACATTAAACTTTGTGTCCAAGAACCTAGGAGGCTGTATACACCTATCATGACAATATGAGGTTAAATTAAAGGTATAAGGTTGTGTACTGCGAATCTGATATCATTATTCTGCTCATATATCTAGCGGTTCACCTCACCCCAAAACTGTCGATCAATTATAATGATCTAACGGGACACTGTGTGATTTAATTAATGTGTAGGCCGCCATAGCCACGAAATTACAATATTCAGCGTGAAAGCAGGAGTTGCAAACCTTAACGATAAGGTTGCAACCATTTTTAGCTCACCGATAGACAAGACCAAACAAAGTGTTGCTGGTCAACACTTTTTTAACGAAATATGCCGTTTATGGCCCCAAACCCTTAAATTCAGAGATCAATCTATATGGCAGCTATATTCAAATCTAGACCGATCTGGGCCAAATTGAAGAAGGACGTTGAAAAGCCTAACTAAACTCAATGTCTCAAATTTCAGCGACATCGGATAATAAATGCGTCTTTTATGGACACAAAACCTAAAACTGAGATACCGGTCTATATGGCAGCTACATCCAAATCTGAACCGATCAGGGCCAAATTGAAGAAAGAAGTCGAAGGGCCTAAGACAATTCACTGTACCAAATTTCATCAAAATCGGATAATAAATGTGCCTTTTATGGGCCTAAGACCCTAATTCAGAAGATCGGTCTATATGACAGCTATAACCAACTCTGAACCGATCTAGGATCGAAAGAAGTCGAAGGACCTAACACAACTCACTGTCCCAAATTTCAGCTAAAACGGATAATAAATGTGGCTTTCATTGGCCTAAGACCCTAAATCGGCCGATCGGTCTATATGGGGCTATATCAAGATATAGTCCGATATAGCCCATCTTCAAATTTAACCTGCCTATGGACAAAAAAAATATCTGTGCAGAATTTTAGCTCAATATCTTTATTTTTAAAGACTGTAGTGTGATTTCAACAGACAGACGGACGGACATGGCGAGATCGTCGTAGATTTTTACGCTGATCAAGAATATAAAGTATATATATTCGGAAATGGATATTTCGATGTGTTGCAAACGGGATGACAAAATGAATATACCCCATCCTTCGGTGGTGTGTATAAAAAAAGACTAAATGATGACTATTTATTAGGTAGTCATATGGTATGGTGGTTGTCTATGAATGATCTGGTAGTCTTCAACTGAAATTGTTTGATCCAATTGGATTTATTGTAGTTTATCCAATTAAAAACATGCCAACATGAACAGAGAGAGGGCAGAGTGGTAAAAATTAATCATCAGCATGTATCTTTGTTATGACAACCTATCGGTCCTTTGAATAAAGAAAAATAAAATATAGGAAGGATCTAAAAGCAAAAAATTTGGTATCAAATTCTGGGGTGCCTAGGAGAGCCGCCCACCCCCAAAACCCGGTAAACGGATTTATAGACCAACCACTACAATATAAGACTCAAATTAAAGGTATTTGAGAGTAGAAAACGAATCTGATATCCAATTGCGGAACTACGTGTTTCGTGGGTCACCCCACCACTATATCTATCTTGGCAGTATGGATCTTAAATGAAAAATCTTTGGGAATAGAGCACGAAATTGACTGTCACTTTTGGGATCATGTATCTGGGGGTCCACCACACCCCAAGAAGGACTTTTACTGACCATTGCAATGTGGGGTTTAAATAAGAGGTACTTGAGTGTAGAAAATTCCATAGGAAAATTGGAATACATTTTCAACTACAATTACGCAGATATGTTCAAATTTAGAGTACTTCTCTCCAACATAGCATAATCGGGCGCAGCAGAGCGGGCCGGGCTCAGCTAGTCTTATATATAACAAGTAAAAGCGTGCTAAGTTCGGCCGGGACGAATCTTATATACCCTCCACCATGGATCGCATTTGTCGAGTTCTTTTCCCGGCATCTCTTCTTAGGCAAAAAAGGATAAAAGAAAAGATTTGCTCTGTTATTAGAACGATATCAAGATATGGTCCGGTTTGGATCACAATTAAATTATATGTTGGAGACCTGTGTAAAATGTCAGCCAATTTGAATATGAATTGCGCCCGTGGGGGCTTAAGAAGTAAAATAGAGAGAAAGATTTATATGGGAGCTGTATCAAGCTATAGACCGATTCAGACTATAATAAACACGTATGTTGATGGTCATGAGAGGATCCGTCGTACAAAATTTCAGGCAAATCGGATAATAATTGCGTCCTCTAGAGGCTCAAGAAGACAAGACCCAAGATCGGAGCTGTCACATAGACAGCTACATCAGGTTATGGACCGGTTTGAACCATAGTTAGCACAGTTGTTGGATATCATAACAAAACAGGTCGTGCAAAAATTCAATCCAATCGGGTAAGAATTGAGCACTCTAGAGGCTCAAGAAGTCCTCCCCCTAACCCTAATTCTCAGAAACGCCAGATCTCGGAGATGGGTGGTGCGATTTAAGCAAAATTTTGTGTGCTCTCATATAGTACCCTAAGAATAAAAATTTGGTACTCAATTTTGGACTCAAATGAAAAGTATTAAGGATAAGAAAATATATCTGATATCAACATGTCGGACCAAGTGTTAGGGGGACCACCCCAGTCCCAAAAACACCCCTAAATCGGACATATTTACCAACCATGGCAATATGAAGACTCAAATGAAAGGTATTTGCGAGTAGAATACGAGTCTAATATCCAAATGTGGGACTACGTTTCTGGGGGTCCACCCCTTCCCCAAAACACCCCCCAAACAGGACTTATTTACTAACCATGGGGTTATGAGGCTTAAATAAAAGATATTTAAGTGTAGAATTCAAATCTGATATCTAAATATGAGACCAAGTGTTTGGGAAGCAGCCTCTCCCTAAAATCATCGCCCCAAGGGGACAAATTTACGACTATAGAAATATTTGGCACAAATGAAAGGATTTTGGTAGTAAAGCACGAATCTGATATCAATATTCGGGAAAAGTGTATATGGGGCCACCCCACCCCCACAACACCACCCAAATAGGAAGTATTTGCTGACTATTGCAGAATGAGGCTCAAATAAAAGGGGTTTTAGAGTAGAACATGAATCCGATATATATTTTCAAGGCCAACTCACTGAGTGGACGCCCATCCCCCAAAACACCCTCCAAGCCGGTCATGTTTGCCGACTATGGAAATATAGGGTTCAAGTTAAAGGTATTTGGGAGAAGACCACGTATTTGATATCAACATTAGGGACCAACTGACTAGGGGACGTTCCACCACCATAACAACCCCCAAATAGGACGTATTTGCTCACCAAGACAATTTTGGTCATAAAGAGAGTGGAACTAAACATTTATAGCTTTTAGGGCCAATAACCCAAACCGGACATATTTGCTGACTTTTGCAATTAGGAATTTAAATAAGATTAAAAACGAATTTGATATCCAATTTTGAGGCCAATGGCGATATGGGGTTCAAATAAATCATATAAATTTATATAAGAATAGACCACGTTGCTGATATATTTTCCGGGCTTAGTGTTTGGGGGACCATCCCAATCCCCAAAACACCCCTAAATCGGGCATATTTACCGACCATATCAATGTGGAGATTAAATGAGAGGTAGTTGGTGGTTGAGCAAGAATTGATACCCACTTTTGGGACCAATTTTCTGGGGGTTTACCCCTTTCCCAAAATACCCCCCAAAGGGTAAAAATTTTTCGACCATGGCAATATGTGGCTCAAATGAATGGTACATAAGATTAGAAAACGAATTTGATAACCTATTTTGGGGCCATGTGTTTGGGGACGCCTCATCAATATCAGCAGGATGCTGATATTTTTTCAGGGCCAAGTGCCTTATCCCCGAAAACACCCCTAAATCAGAGATGATAAGAACATCGGGCTGAAATAAAGTTTTTTAAGAATAGAGTACACCTTACATCCAAACTTAAATTCGTAGACCAATAAAGATCATATGGGATTCAGATAAAGGCACTTATATTGTTAAACTATTAAACAAGCGATATACTTTTTGCGTAGCATGGTATTTCACTAAAAGCTCTTAATGTTGAAAATAAATATTCCAAGAAACTTTTGTTCCATATAAAGTAATAGAAAGCGCAGCGGAGAGGGCCCGGATCAGCTAGTAAATAATAAATACTACAATTACCCTCCTCCACGATTAGGGCACATACGAGTTCCTGATACACACCCGAAGTAATGTAGGTTGATCCGGAAGGAAACATAGGCTATATAATTTTTTGATATCGTGTGGGGGGTGGACCCTCCCCCTTACCCCAAAAGTACTACCCAAAAATAAAGGTGGATCGATCGGGGTTTGGTACAAGTACTTGCGGGGCCACCCCAGCCCCAAAACTCCTTAAAATAGGTTTATTTGACGATCATGACAATATGGGACTCAAATAAAAGGTATTCGAGAGTAGATTACAAATATGGTCAGGAGGAAGAAATATGCTTTATAATTTGCTGATATCGGAAGTGGACCGATGAAGACAATTTGCATATGAAATGAAAGGTATTAAAGAGTAGAATACGAATATGGTATTAAAAATTGGGTCCAATTACCCAGGAAGTCGCCCTAACCCCAAAATGTCTAGAAACAGACAAATTGGTCGTCCATATCAATATGGGGCTTAAATTAAAGGTATTCGGGAGTAGATTACGAATCTGGCATACAAAATTAGATCGAAGTGTAGGGGGTTATGCCACATCCCAAAAACTCCCCAAATGGGAATATGGTCCATCGTAACTATATGGGACTCCGTTAGTTTGTTTGTTCCGAAGATTCAAAAAACGCAACCCAAATCCAAAAGAGGACTGATGGACACAATATGGGTATCAAATGAAAGTTATTGGAGACTAGGAAATGAAAATCATATTAAATTTTGGGTCCAAGTACCCAGCGGGCCGCCCCAACACAAAAACTCCTCTAATCAGAAATATTCGCTGTTCCTATCAATATGGGACTCAAATGAAAAGTATCCGGCTGTAGATTACAAATATGGCATACAATATTAGAGCCAAATAATGGGAAATATGACATTAAAATTTGCGTTCAAGTCAAATGGCTCTTTTTCTCCTAAAAATACGTTGAATAGATTAATTGGCCCATTATGGCAACATGGGAGTCAAATAAAAGGTAGGAAACGAATTTGGGGGGTACGTCCAATTTTGGGGGTACGCCCTAAATCACCCCTTAAAATGAACTTTATTTCAGACTATAGCAATATAGAGCTCAAATCACCGGTATTTGAGAGTAAATAATGAATTTGAAAACTATTTTTAGGGCAAAGTGCCAGTGGCCTTGCCAGCCCCAAAACACTCCAAACGGTTCATACTTACCGACCATGACAAAATGGGGTTCAAAGTAAAGGGATTTGAGAGTGGACACGAATTTGATATCCATGAGTACGGGTGCCGCGGGGACAGCCAAAAACCCGCCAAATGGATATATAGATCAATCACGGCAATATAAAGCCATGTGTTTGGGGAGCCGCCCCACCCCAAAATACCTCCCTATTATATAAAAACTATTTGGGTGGATAATTATTGATTTTCGGGAAATTTGTATTCATTTTCGGGACAAAGACCCTGGGCTCAAAAGAAAGGCATTTCGGAATAGAGTAAAAATTTGCCCGGAACCGAGCAGGGTCAAACTTTTCATACATCAATGAGTGCTTTTCGATTCAAGGTGAGTTTATCAACGAAAGGGACCTTTTTTGCCGAGTCCGTACGATGTGCCACAGTGCGACACCTCTTTGGGTAGAATTTTTTACATGACCATGCATGGTATGGTACCTCGTAAATGTCGCCAGCATTAAGAGGGGATGACCAACGCTTTAAATGTTGTCCGAAGTTCCGTCAGGATTCGAACGCAGGCGTTCAGCGTCATAGGCGGACATAGGCTACAATAGCACGATATTCCCATTCAGGGCGAAGTGTCCCCACCCTAAATAGATATTAGAGAGTTAAAGAAGGCGCAGCGGAGCGGGCCCTGTCCAGCTAGTCTGTAATACAATAGGATAGATACCATCTGGACCAGGAGGCTTATACGGTCCTATGGTGCCCAATGAACACTGTCGTGGAACACCAAATCCTTCGCCAAAGTGTCTAAGCCATTGTCCTCCGCCGACTCTAATTCCCTTCCATTCTGACCTACCGGGCCGGAGCCATGAATGTCTGTCTCTAACAAACGAGTCAAAGTATCTCCAGGCGATCCCGTCCAATCTCCATCTGGCGTATGCAGATATCCTGTATACGGGGCGTCCTTTGCCATCAGTTTCCCAATCTTCGAAGTATCTTTGACATTCGAAAACTCCACTACCAACTTTATTAAGTCCTCCCTCTTGGACCTTCTCAATTCTTTATTATAAACCCTTAGTTTCTCCTTATATACCTCCCATAGCTCCCACATGCAACCGCCGTTGGCTGCATTGAATGTCTTTCTAGTTCCTGTTCGGAGTATCCTGAGATCTTAGTTCCACCATAAATTGCGCTTCCTCTTCCTGGGCCTCCTGGCTGGATTAGCGGATGTCAACCCAACCCCCATGGTCTGCACCAAGTTCGACGTTCTCTATACCCGAAATCTGCATCGGAGCGTAGCGAATTCTGCTACCAATAGCCCCCTTGAACTTCTCCCAGTTAGTCCGCCTAAGGCTCATTACCCTGTTGTCCAAACTTCTTTAACCCGAAATATATGTACCCATGATCCGAAAAGCTTGCCTCCTTTAATACAAGCCACCCAGAGATTAAGTACCCCTGAATGTTGTAAGGTATAAACCTCCTTCCTATTCGAAATATCTAAGGTGGAATCTTTCCCTCTGACATGATCGGTTGTGTTTGAAGAGATTAAGTACCCCTGAATGTTGTAAGGTACAAAACCTCCTTCCTATTCGAAATATCAAAGGTGGAATCTGCCCCTCTGTTATATATAAACAAAGCATTCTCCAAAAAAATTTCCAGAACACTTCCCTCTCTTAGATTCGTACCCGTACTACCCCTGAGATAATGATGGGCGTTGGCGTCACAGCCCAGTATACGATCGTTATTCATTTCCTTACAATAACGTACAAGGTTCCTCACTATCGAAGGAGGTGGAAGCATCCGATCATCGTGCGGAAAATATGCAGAGGAGATGATCAGTGCTCTGTCATTATGCGACAAGGACACAACGACAGATATTTTCTTGCCTATATTTGATACATACCTTTTTGAAAATCAAATTATATCCACTATCATGACTCCTGAATCAAAGCCACGTCTATGTTATGCCTGTTTAAAGTGAGGATAAGTTTATTAGTGACCGCTATACAGTGATGGAGATTAATCTGAATGAAACTAATCATCCTAAGCTTACAGTGATCTTAACCCGATGCTCCGCGTCCCAGAACGGCCTGGCAATAGAACAGAAGATACAAACGCTGATTCTAAACCCATTCCTCTCCAATCTAAGGACAGTTTCGACTTTGACCTCTACAATGATACTTCTCCCTGCCTCAGAGGTAGGATGGATAATTCTTGCATAATTCTTCATATCTATCCTTTGTCATGATTGGGCCTATGATAGAAAATCCTTATTCTAGTCTTTTTAGGGAGCTGCTCTCGTGGAATGAGTCCAAGCTTGGCTTCATCCCAAAAACTCGTATTTCCGCCGCATTCCCCCAACCAATGAAATGTTTCGTCTGATTTACAAGCGAGTATCTGGTAGCCTCCTCTATTAGTTATGTTGCCGAGGAATGGAGCATCCTTTGTGCACACCCCACCGCGAATAAGATATTATTCACCACCATGACGATCAAAAATTTATAAACTATTGTATATGGGGTCTAAGACGAATATATCGAGGAATTACAAACAGAATGACAAAATTAGTATACCGCTATCCTTTGGTGAAGGGTATAAAAATGCGTCGGTAAAGAAGCATATCAATTCTCTTTATGAAGAATATTTTAATCGTCATTATGTATATGGAAAATGGTATACACCATCGGTTTGCTGTTTGTCTTGTTATACAACGCTAAGATCCGGGAAAAAATGTTCACGCTGTTCTTTTGTATTCCCGTCAAATAAATTGCTATCAAATAATGATAGTGTAATAAAGACTGTATCGCGTAAGGAAAACGACGCTGTTCCGAAAGTCATTAAAGGAGTATCACAAGATTTAACTGGCATTGAACTATCGCAAAGCAATGTTATAACCTCCGGTACCGTTGGCTTACGCTACAAATATTAAAGATTCATATGACAGTATGTCTCTAATACTATATGCTATAGGATACACTGCACATAAGTGGCTGATTTAAAAGCACTAACAAATTTGAATGGCTTGCAAGGTGGTAACACAAAGTATTCTTGCTATTTTTGTGAATGCGACAGCCAAAACTCTCCTAAACAATACATACAAAGGAACTGGAAACTGGGTTCAACAGCTATAATTGGTGAAAAAAATAGCATAAATATCCTGTTAGTCACTCCAAAAGAAATTCGAGAAAGCACTTTATAAAAATGGAGCAACTTCCAAATACCTTGAATGTAACAACCTAAAACAGTTCGGCCGAGATGATTCTTTTATACCCTCTACCATGGATCGCATCCGTCAAATTCTTTGCGCAGTATCTCTCTTATGCAAACAAAGAATAATGAATATGGACGGAGGAGGAGTAGGAGCTATATAAAGTAATAGTCCGATTCGGGGCTCAAGAAGCACAATCGGGAGATTGGTTTATATTGGAGCTGTGTCAAGCTATAGATCGATTCAGACCATATTGCACACTTATGTTGAAGGCCATGGGAGAAGCCGTTGTACAAAATCTGTGCCAAATCGGATGAGAATTGCGCTCTCTAGAGGCTCAAGAACTCAAGATCCCAGATCGGTTTAAATGACAGCCATATCAGGGTATGGAACGATTTGGACCTTACTTCGAATAAGTTTTGAAAGTGGTACCAAACCACCACGTGCAAAATTACAACCAAATCAGATAGGAATTGCGGCTTCTAAAAGCTCAAAAAATCAAGACCCAAGATCGGTTTATATCGCAGCTATATAATGGACCAATTTGAAGCATACTACGCACAGTTGTTGGAAGTGATATCGAATCACTATGCACAAATTTTCAGTCAAATTGGGTGAGACTTGCGCCCTCTAGAGGCTAAAGAAGTCAAGACCCAAGATCGGTTTATATGGCAGCTATATCAGGTTATAGACCGATTTGACCATACTTCGCACGGTTGTTGAAAATTATATCAAAACACCACGTGCAAAATTTCATTTAAATAGGATAAGAATTCCGCCTTCTAGAAGTTCAAGAAGTCAAGACCCAGGATCGGTTTATATGGCAGCTATACCAGGTTATGGACCAATTCAAAATATACTTTGCACAGTTGTTCGAAGTGATATTAAAACACCATGTGCAAAATTTCAGTCAAATCGGATGAGAACTGCACCCACTAGAAGAAGAAGAAGCTGAAGAATTCATGACCCAAGATCGGTTTACATGGCAGCTATATGAAAACGTGAACCGATTTGGCCCATTTACAATCCCAACCGACCTACACCAATAAGAATATTTGTGCAAAGCGGCTAGGTCTACTACTTCAAAAGTTAGCGTGCTTTCGACAGACAGACGAACGGGCATGGCTAGTTCGACTTAAAATGTCACGATGATCGAGAATATATATACTTTATGCGGTCTTAGATGCATATTTCGAGGTGTTACAAACAGAATGACGATATTGGTAGACCCGCATCCTATGTTGAAGGGTATATAAACCAATTTGTGTTTGTTTGTAGGTTTGTTTGTGTGTTCCTTATAGACTCAGAAACAGCTGAACCGATTATCTTGAAATTTTCACAGATGGTGCATAATGATTCCGTGGTGAAAATAAGGTACTACATTTTTTGATATCTGAAGGGGGGCGGACCCTCCACCTTACCCTAATTCTCAGAAGCGCCAGATCTCGGGGATGGGTTGTGCGATTTAAGCGAAATTTTGTGTGCTCTCATATAGAGCCCTAAATATATAAATTTGGTATCCAAATTTCGGATGGGGTACCTAGGGGGGCCGCTCCCACCCTAAAACCTACCACCTACCTAACCTACTAACATACATTTAGACCAATCACGACAATATGGGGCTAAAATGAAAGGTATTTAGGATAAGAAAACGTATCTGATATCCAATTGTCGGACCAAGTGCTAGGGGGACCACCCCAATCCCCAAAACACCCCTAAATCGGACATATTTACCGCCGATGGCAATATGGGACTCAAATGAAAGGTATTTGCGAGTAAAATACGAATGTGATATCCAAATATGGATTTTTCCCCAAATTTCCCCAAAGCACCCCCCAAACTGGACTTATTTACTGACCACGGGAATATGGGGCTTAAATAAAAGGTATTTGAATGTAGAATACGAATCTTATATCCATATATGGGTCCAAGTGCTTTGGGAGGCCGCCTCTTCCCAAAAACATCCCCCAAAGGTGACAAACTTACGACCACAGCAATATGGGGCTCAAATGAAAGGTCTTTGGGAGTAAAGCACGAATTTGATATCAATATTCGGGAAAAGTGTCTATGGGGCCACGCCACCCCCACAACACCACCCAAACAGTAAGTATTTTCTGACTATTGCAATATAAGGCTCAAATAAAAGGGTTTTTAAAGTGGAACACGAATTCGATATTCATTTTCAAGGCCAACTCACTGAGTGGCCGCCCATTCCCCAAAACACCCCCAAGCCGGTCATATTTGCGACTATGGAAATATAGGGCTCAAATTAAAGATATGTGGGAGTAGACCACGTGTCTGATATCAACATTAGGGTCCAACTGTCTAGGGGACGTCCGACCACCATAGCAAAGACAATTTGGGTGTTTTAGAGAGTGTAACAAAATATTTATAGTTTTTAGGGCCAATACCCCAAACCGGACATATTTGCTGACTTTTGCAATAAGGAGTTTAAATGAGATTGGAAAACGAATTTGATATCCAATTTTGAGGGCAATGGCAATATGGGGTTCAAATAAATGATATATAGATATATGAGAATAGAGCACATTGCTGATATATTTTTCGGGCTTAGTGTTTTGGGGACTACTTCAATCCCCAAAACACCCCTAAATCGGGCATAATTACCGACCATGTCAATGTGGAGCTTAAATGAAAGGTATTGGGGGGTAGAGCAAGAATTGATACCCATTTTCGGGACCAATTTTCTTGGGCCTACCTCTTTCCCAAAATACCCCACAAACAGCAATTTTTTAATAACCATCGCAATATGGAGCTCACATAAAAGTATTTGGGAGTAGAATACGAATTTTATATCCAAATGTAGGACCATGTCACTCTCTTTAAGACCCAAATTGTCTAGGTAAGCAAATACGTTCTATTTGGGGGTCGTTATGGTTGTGGGACGTCTCCTAGACAGCTAATGTTCATCTTAGATACGTGGTCTACTCCCAAATGCCTTTAATTTGAGCAACATGACCGGCTTAGGGGGTGTTTTGGGGGATGGGACACCACTCACTAAATTGGCCTTGAAAATATTTATCGGATTCGTGTTCTACTCTAAAAACCTTCTTATTTTAGCCTCATGTTGAAAAAGTCAGCAAATACTTCCTATTTGGGTGGTGTTGTGGGTGTGGGATTGGCCCCACAGACACTTTTCCCGAATATTGATATCAGATTCGTGCTTAACTCCCAAAGACCTTTCATTTGAGCCCCATATTGCTATCGTCGTAAATTTGTCCCCTTTGGGGATGTTTTTGGGAAGTGGTGGCCCCCCAAACGCTTTGTCCCATATTTGGATATCAGATTCGAGTTCTACACTCAAATAACTTTTATTTAAGCCCTATATTGCCATGGTCAGTAAATAAGTCCTGTTTGGGGGGTGCTTTGGGGAAGTGGTGGACCCCCAGAAACGTGGTCCCACATTTGGATTATAGAGAAGTATTCTACTCGCAAATACGTTTCATTTGAATTCCATATTGACATGGTCGGTAAATATGTCCGATTTAGGGGTGTTTTGGGGGTTGGGGTGGTTCCCCTAACACTTGATCAGGCAATTGGATATCAGATACGTTTTCTTATCCTAAATACGCTTAATTTGAGTCCCATATTGTCGTGATTGGTCTAAATATATGTTTGGTAGGTTTTAGGGTGGGGCGGCTCCCCTAGATACCCATCCGAAATTTCGATACCAAATGTGTATACCCTCCACCGTAGGATGGGGGTATACTTATTTTGTCATTCTGGTTGTAACACCTCAAAATATGCGTCTGAGACCATTTTCATTTTAAGTCGATCTATTCATGTCTGTCCGTCCGTCCGTCCGTCCGCCTCTCTGTCTAAGGCACGCTAACTTTCGAAAGAGTAAAGCTAGCCGCTTGAAATTTTGCACAAATACTTTTGATTACTGTAGGGATTGCAAATGGGCTATATCGGTCCACGTTTTGATATAGCTGCCATATAAACCGGTTTGGGTTCTTGACTTCTTGAGCCGCTAGACCGCACAATTCTCATCCGATTTAGCTGAAATGTTGCATTATGTGCTTTATTATGATTTACAACAACTGTGCTGAGTATGTTTGAAATCGGTCAATAACCTGATATAGCATTCATATAAGCCTATCTGGGGACATGACTTCTTGAGCGTCTAGAATGCGCAATTCCTATCCGATTTGGCTGAAATTTTGCACGACGTGTTTTGTTATGACTTTCAGCAACTGTGTTATGAATAGTTCAAATCGGTTCATAACCTGATATAGCTGTCATATAAACCGATCTGGGGTCTTGACTTCTTGAGCCACTAGAGGACGCAATTATTAAACGATTTGGCTGAAATTTTGCATGAGGTGTTTTGTTATGACTTTCGACTACTGTGCTTGGAATAGTTCAAATCGGTCCATAACCTGATATAGTTGCCATATAAACCGATCTGAGGTCTTGACTTCTTGAGCCTCTAAATGGCGCAATTATTATCCGCTTTAGCTGAATTTTGCATGAAGTGTTTTGTTATAACTATCGACAACTTCGCTAAGAGCAGTTCACATCGGCCCATAACCTGATATAGCTGCCATGTAAGCCGATATGGGATCTTGACTTCTTGAGCCTCTAAAGGGCACAATTATTTTCTGATATGGCTGAAATTTTGTACAATGGCTTCTTCCATGATCTTATGTTATGTGTTGAATATGGCATGAACCGGGTTATAGCCTAATACAGCTCCCCTATAAACCGATCTCCCTATTTTACTTCTTCAGCCCCTAAAGTGGGCAATTCTTACAAGTGTTGGCTGAAATTTTACACAATGACTTCTACTATGGTCCCCAATATTCAGTTTAATTATGGTCCGAAATGAATCATAACTTGATATAGTTCCAATAACATAGCAATTCTTTTATTTTATACTTTGTTTGCCTAAAAAGAGATACCGTGACAAGACCTCGACAAATGCTATCCACGGTGCAGGGTATATAAGATTCGGCTCGGCCGAACTGAATTAATCGAGCTGATCATTTCGGGGCTTTATAATTGTGTTTCCGAGTCTTCAAAATTGTTTATGTCATTGCTGATGTAATTCAAAAAATTTATTTAAATGTTATTAATTATTATTTGTTAAAATTGTTCGACTTACAAGCAAAATATTTAATTTAAAGACATTTTTTAAATAATTTTTTTTTCTACAGATTAAATTTCAATTGAAATAATAAAACGAGAGTTAAGAGAAAATTCAAATTGTATTATGTCTTTTGTTAAATGTTTGTCTTTCGGAACAGTTTTTATAAAAAAATTTTTTGCCTTAAAATTCCATGATATTAGCTTTAAGAAAATGGTATGCCCTGTCAAATGTTTCACCCAATTAAACCCATAAACTTCCGAAAAGTCAAGCAAGAGATATCTCTTCTCAATAATGCAAAATCGACTGGATACGATCATATTGATGCCACAGTTGTAAAATTTATATTTTTTAAATGCATAGTTTTATTGACTAAAATGTTCAATTCCAAACTGCGAGTTGGTCATTTTACTACGCAATGGAAATATCCCAAAATCGTAATGAATAATAAGCCTGAAAATGAAATAAAGTCTTATAGACCAATGAGTCTTTTGTCAATTTTTTTAAAGTTATTCGAGAAACCCCATATTGCTATTGGCTTAAGATGAGTTTACAGGATGAGGCGTCCCCCAAAACACATGGCCCCAAATTAGGTTATCAAATTCGTTTTCTTATCTCAAATACCTTTCATTTGAGCCACATATTGGCATGGTCGAAAAATGTTTACCCTTTGGAGGGTGTTTTAGGAAAGGGGTGATGGTCCTACATATGGCTATCAAATTCGTATTCTACTCCCTAAAATACCACCAGATAATTGGTCTCGAAAGAGGGTATCAATTCTTGCTCTACCCCGCAATTCCTCTCATTTAAGCTCCGCATTGACATGGTCGGTAAATATGCCTGATTTAGGGGTGTTTTGGGGATTGGGATGGTCCCCCAAACACTAAGCCCGAAAAATATATCAGCAACGTGCTCTATTCTCATATATCTATATATAATTTTTTTGAACCCCATATTGCCATTGCCCTCAAAAAAGGTCAACAAATATGTCCGGTTTGGGGTATTGGCCCTAAAAACTATGAATATTTCGTCAAACTCTCTTTTAGACCCAAATTGTCTTGGTAGTGAGCCAATACGTCCTATTTGGGGGTTGTTTTGGTGGTTGGACGTCCGCTAGACAGTTGGCCCCTAATGTTGATATCAGATACGTGGTCTACTCCCACATACCTTTAATTTGAGCCCCATATTTCCATAGGCGGCAAACATGACCGGCTTGGCTCACTCAGTGAGTTGGGCTTGAAAATATATATCGGATTCGTGTTCCACTTTAAAAACCCTCTTATTTGAGCCTCATATTGCAATAGTCAGCAACTACTTCCAATTTGAGCGGTGTTGTGGGGGTGGGGTGGCCCCATAGACACTTTTCCCGAATATTGATATCAAATTCGTGATTTACTCCCAAAGACCTTTCATTTGAGCCCCATATTGCTATGGTCGTAAATTTCCCCCCTTTGGGGGATGTTTTTGGTGAGAGGCGGCCCCCCAAACTCTTGGTCCCATATTTTAATATCAGATTCGTATACTACATTCAAATACCTTTTGTTTAAGCCCCATATTCCCATGGTCAGTAAATAAGTCCAGTTTGGTGTGTGTTTTGGGGAAGGGGTGGACCCCCTAAAACGTGGTCCCATATTTGGATATCACATTCGTATTCTGCTCGCAAATACCTTTCATTTGACTCCCATATTGCCATGATAGGTAAATATGTCCGATTTAGGGGTGTTTTGGGGCTTGGGGTGGTCATCCTAGCACTTGGTCCGACAATTGGATATATATTAGTCTAAATATGTGTTTGGTAGGTTTTAGGGTGAGGCAGGCCCCATAGGTACCCCATTCGAAATTTGGTTACCAAATTTAAATTTTTAGGGTTCTATATGAGAGCACACAAAAATTTCGCTTAAATTGCACCACCCATCTCCGAGATCTGGCGTTTCTGAAAATTAGGGTAAGGGGGAGGGTCCGCCCCCCTTCAGATATCAAAAAATGTAGTACCATATTTT
The DNA here is from genome assembly GCF_963082655.1 of Stomoxys calcitrans. Taxonomy (NCBI): domain Eukaryota; kingdom Metazoa; phylum Arthropoda; class Insecta; order Diptera; family Muscidae; genus Stomoxys; species Stomoxys calcitrans. The sequence goes on from NC_081552.1 coordinate 103,097,642, forward strand.
AACCACGGGGTCATTATGCACAATCTGTGAAAATTTCAAGAAAATCGGTACAGCCGTTTCTGAGTCTATAAGGAACACACAAACATACAAACAAACAAACCTACAAACAAACACAAATTGATTTTTATATATAAGATGAGAGCTATATCCAAATTTGAACCGATTTTTATGAAATTCATCAGTAATGTCGAGAGTCATAAAAAAACTCTTTCCTGCCAAATTTCGAGAGAATGGGTTAACAAATTACCACTTTATTCCATTATTTCTGCAAATCGGTCGAACATATATATGGGAGCTATATTTAAATTTGAACCGATTTCGACCAAACTTCTCATATATTGTGGTAAATTTGTAAAAAAATTTTGGGAAGATTGGTCAATAAATGCGCTTGCAATGGCTTTAGTAGTGAAAATAGGGCTACATATAAATGAGAGCTATATCTTACTCTGAACCGATTTCTATGAAATTCACCAGTAATATTAGGAGTCACAGGAAAATTCTTCCTGCCAATTTCTATAGAATCGGTAAGCAAATGACCTTTTTATTGCATTATTACTGCAAATCGGACAAACATATATATGGGAGCTATATCCAAATTCGATCCGATTTTTTCCTCCAAATTTGAAGACGATTGGATGAAAATTGAGACCTGTAGTTTGTACACAAATTAATATGGACAGACGGACAGTCAGACGGACGGACAGATAGACAGACTGACAGACGGACATAGCTAAATCGAATCAGAAAGTGATTCTGAGTCGATCGGTATACTTGTCAATGGGTCTATCTCTCTTCCTTTTGGGTGTTACAAACAAATGCACTAAGTTATAATATTCTGTACCACAATAGTGGTGTAGGAATGGTTTTGTTTCAGTAGGAAAAAAAATTTTCTTCGAAAAACAAAAAGTGTAAATTATGAGCAAATGGTAAACAAAAAGTATGTCTCTAATACTAACAAGTAAATGCGTGCTAAGTGCGGCCGGGCCGAATCTTATATACCCTCCACCATGGATCGCATTTGTCGAGTTCTTTTCCCGGCATCCCTTCTTAGGCAAAAAAGGATATAAGAAAAGAGTTGCTCTGCTATTAAAACGATATCAAGATATGGTCCGGTTCGGACCACAATTAAATTATATGTTGGAGACCTGTGTAAAATTTCAGCCAATTCGTATAAGAATTGCGCCCATTGGGGCTCACGAAGTAAAATAGAGAGAACGATTTATATGGGATCTGTATCGGGCTATAGACTGATTCAGACCATAATAAACACGTTTGTTGATGGTCATGAGAGGATCCATCGTACAAATAATAATAATTGCGACCTCTAGGGGTCAAGAAGTCAAGATCCCAGATCGGTTTATATGGTAGCTATATCAGGTTATGAACCGATTTGACCCTTATTTGACACAGTTGTTGAAAGTAAAAATAAAATATGTCATGCAAAATTTTAGCCAAATCGGATAGGAATTGCGCCCTCTAGAAGCTCAAGAAGTCAAATCCCCAGATCTGTTTATATGACAGCTATATCAGGTTTGCACTTAGTATATAACAAATACTAAGTGCAAAAATTCATTCAAATCGGAAAGGAATTGTGCCCTCTAGAGGCTCAAGAAGTCAAGACCCAAGATCGGTTTATATGGCAGCTATATCAGGTTATGGACCGATTTGAACCATACTTGGCACAATTGTTGGGTATCATAACAAAACACGTCGCGCGAAATTCCATTCTAATCGGATAAGAATTGCGCCCTATAGAGGCTCAAGAAGTCAAGACCCAAGATCGGATTATATGGCAGCTATATCAGGTTATGGACCGATTTGAACCATACTTGGCACAGTTTTTGGATATAACAACAAAACAAGTCGTGCAAAATTCATTCTGATCGTATAAGAATTGCGCACTCTAGAGGCTCAAGAAGTCAAGACCCAAGATCGGTTTATATGGCAGCTATATCAGATTATTAACCGAATTAAACTATACTTGACCCAGTTGTTGGATATTATAACAAAATACGTCGTGCAAAATTTCATCCCAATCGGATAAGAATTGCGCACTCTAGAGGCTCAAGAAGTCAGGACCTAAGATCGGTTTATATGGCAGCTATATCAGGTTATGGACCGATTTGAACCATACTTGGCACAGTTGTTGAAAATCATAACAAAACACGTCGTGCAAAATTTCATTCTGATCGGATAAGAATTGCGCACGCTAGAGGCTCAAGAAGTCAGGACCCAAGACCGGTTTATATGGCAGCTATATCAAAACATGGACCGATATGGCCCATTTACAATACCAACTGACCTACACTAATAAGAAGTATTTGTTCAAAATTTCAAGCGGCTAGCTTTACTCCTTCGGAAGTTAGCGTGCTTTCGACTGACAGACGGACGGACGGACGGACAGACGGACGGACAGACGGACGGACATGGCTAGATCGACATAAAATGTCGCGACGATCAAGATTATATCATCAAATCCCCAGATCTGTTTATATGACAGCTATATCAGGTTATGGACCGATTTCAACCATACTTGGCACAGTTGTTGGATATCATAACGAAATACTAAGTGCAAAAATTCATCCCAATCGGATAAGAATTGCGCACTCTAGAGGCTCAAGAAGTCAAGACCCAAGATCGGTTTAAATGGCAGCTATATCAGGTTATGGACCGATTTGAACCATACTTGGCACAGTTGTTGGATATCATAACAAAACACGTCGTGCAAAATTTCATCCCAATCGGATAAGAAATGCGCACTCTAGAGGCTCAAGAAGTCAAGACCCAAGATCGGTTTATATGGCAGCTATATCAAAACATGGACCGATATGGCCCATTTACAATACCAACTGACCTACACTAATAAGAAGTATATGTGCAAAATTTCAAGCGGCTAGCTTTACTCCTTCGGAAGTTAGCGTGCTTTCGACAGACAGACGGACGGACGGACGGACAGACTGACGGACATGGCTAGATCAACATAAATTTTCGCGACGATCAAGAATATATATACTTTATGGGGTCTCAGACGAATATTTCGAGTAGTTACAAACAGAATGACGAAATTATTATACCCTCTATCTTATGGTGGAGGGTATAAAAATAAAATACGTCATGCAAAATTTTAGCCAAATCGGATAGGAATTGCGCCCTCTAGAAGCTCAAGAAGTCAAATCCCCATATCTGTTTATATGACAGCTATATCAGGTTATGGACCGATTTCAACCATACTTGGCACAGTTGTTGGATATCATAACGAAATACTTCGTGCAAAAATTCATTCAAATCGGATAAGAATTGTGCCCTCTAGAGCCTCAAGAAGTCAAGACCCAAGATCGGTTTATATGGCAGCTTTATCAGGTTATGGACCGATTTAAACCATACTTGGCACAATTGTTGGGTATCATAACAAAACACGTCGTGCGAAATTCCATTCTAATCGGATAAGAATTGCGCGCTCTAGAGGCTCAAGAATTCAAGACCCAAGATCGGATTATATGGCAGCTATATCAGGTTATGGACTGATTTAAACCATACTTGGCACAGTTGTTGGATATAACAACAAAACACGTCGTGCAAAATTTCATTTCAATCGGATAAGAATTGCGCACTCTAGAGGCTCAAGAAGTCAACAACCAAGATCGGTTTATATGGCAGCTATATCAGGTTATGAGCCGATTTGAACCATACTTGACACAGTTGTTGGATATCATAACAAAACACGTCGTGCAAAATTTCATTCTGATCGGATAAGAATTGCGCACTCTAGAGGCTCAAGAAGTCAAGACCCAAGATCGGTTTATATGGCAGCTATATCAAAACATGGACCGATATGGCCCATTTACAATACCAACTGACCTACACTTATAAGAAGTATTTGTGCAAAATTTCAAGCGGCTAGCTTTACTCCTTCGGAAGTTAGCGTGCTTTCGACAGACAGACGGACGGACGGACAGACGGACGGACATGGCTAGATCGACATAAAATGTCGCGACGATCAAGAATATATATACTTTATGGGGTCTCGGACGAATATTTCGAGTAGTTACAAACAGAATGACGAAATTAGTATACCCCCCATCTAAAGGTGGAGGGTATAAAAAGTGAAAAAAATAAGAGAAATATCCAGTTAGTCAATTCAAAATCAATTCGTTAAAACACTTTCTAAACATGGAGCAACATTCAAATGCCTTGAATGGGATTTTCCATGAATTACAGGTGGAAAATTTAAAAAAGCTAAATCATTTAAAATATTTTATAAAAAATTAATTAAAGCAATCTAATTTTTAACCAACAACAACGGAACTTGAAGAAAAAAATGTACTGAATAGCTTTTTTCTTGAAAACACAAAAAGTAACAAGTAAACAGGCGTTAAGTTCGGCCGCGTCGAACTTTGGATACCCACTACCTCGGGTATATATGTAAACCACCTTTCATCAAAATCAGGTGAAAACTCCATACCTTAGCAGTTATATCCATACCGGTCTATATGGCAGCTATATTTAAATCTGGACTGATCTGGGCCAAATTGACGAAGAATATCGAAGGGCCTAACACAACTCACTGTCCCAAATTTCAGCAAAATCGGATAATAAATGTGGCTTTTATGGGCCAAAGACGGACAGACGGACGGACTTGTCTAGATCATCTTAGATTTTTACCCTGATCAAGAATATATACCCATTTCCGACCCTATACATATATATATATATATATAGGGTCGGAAATGGATATTTCGATGTGTTGGAAACGGAAGGACAAAATGAATATACTCCCGTCCTTCGGTGGTGGGTATAAAAATTATGAGCAGATAGTAGACAACACGTTGTCGGTAGCAAAATGTCAACAAGTAAAAGCGTGCTAAGTTCGGCCGGGCCGAATCTTATATACCCTCTACCATGGATCGCATTTGTCGAGTTCTTTTCACGGCATCTCTTTTTAGGCAAAAAAACGGATATAAGAAAAGATTTGCTCTGCTATTAGAGCGATATCTAGATATGGTCCGGTTTGGACCACAATTAAATTACATGTTGGAGACCTGTGTAAAATGTCAGCCAATTCGAATAAGAATTTCACCCTTTGGGGACTCAAGAAGTAAAATAGAGAGATCGATTTTTATGGGAGCTGTATCGGGCTCTAGACCGATTCAGACCATAATAAACACGTATGTTGATGGTCATGAGAGAATCCGTCGTACAAAATCAGGCTAATCGGATAAAAATTGCGACCACTAGGGGCTCAAGAAGTCAAGATCCCAGATCGGTTTATATGACAGCTATATCAGGTTATGAACCGATTTGAACCATACTTGGCACAATTATTGGATATTATAATAAAAATTTCATTCCAATCGGATAAGAATTGCGCACTCTAGTGGCTCAAGAAGTCAAGACCCAAGATCGGTTTATATGGCAGCTATATCAGGTTATGGACCGATTTAAATCATACTTGGCACACGTGTTTGAACTTGTGACGAAATACGTCATGCAAACTTTCATCCAAATCAGATAGGAATTGCGCCCTATATATGCTCAAGAATTCAAGACCCCAGATCGGTTTATATGACAGCTGTATCAGGTTATGGACCAAGATCGGTTTATATGGGTGGTATATCAAAACATGGACCGATGTGGGCCATGTACAACTCCAAACGACCTACACCTATAAGAACCATTTGTTTAAAATTTCAAGCGTCTAGCCTTATTCTTCGAAAGCTAGCGTGCTTTCGACAGATAGATCGACATAGAATATCGTGACGACATAGAATATCGTGACGATCAAGAATATAAATACTTTATGGGGTCTGATGGTGGAGGGTATAAAAATAAAACCAGTATGATTTCTAACTACTGATAGTCCTTAAAGAGCAATATATACAGCGAAGTGTACAAAGAACACAGAAATACGAAAAATTTTTAAATAAAAATCCAACAAGTAAAAAGGCGTTAAGTTCGGCCGGGCTGAACTTTGGATACTCACCACCTCGGGTATATATGTAAAACACCTTTCATCAAAATCCGGTGAAAATTACATACATTATGTCCCATAGCAGTTATATCGAAATATGTTCCGATATGGACCAAATACTAATAAGTACAAGTCATTGTTCAATTGTGTATAACAAAATACTGGTCTTTTTAGAAGCTTTATCTAAAAATAAGCAGATCTGAACCTCATACGACACGGATGTCGAAAAGCATAACACATGTCACTGTGTCATAACATAAGTCACTGTGTCAAATTTCAGTGAAGTCGGATTATACATGCGCCTTTTTATCGGGCCAAAACTTTAAATCGAGATATCAGTCAACATGGCAGCTATATCCAAATCTGGACCGATTCGGGCCAAGTTCCACAAGTGTCGAAGAGCCTAACACAACGCACTGTCCCAAATTTCGGTGAAATCTGAAAATAAATGCCCATTTTAAGGACCCAAAACCTTAAATCTAGAGATTGGTTTATATGGCAGCTAAATTCAAATCTGGACTGATCTGGGCCAAATTGAAGAAGGACGTCGAAGAGCCTAACACAACTCACTGTCTTAAATTTTAGCGACATCGGACAATAAATGCGCTTTTTATGGCCCCAAAGCCTTAAACCGAGAGATAGGTCTGTATGGCAGCTATATCCAAATCTGGACCGATCTGTACTATATTGCAGAAGTATGTCAAGGGGTATAACTTAACACACTGTCCCAAATTTCGGCGACATCGGACAATAAATGAGCTTTTTATGGGCCCAAAACCATAAATCGAGAGATCGGTCTAAATGACAGCTATATCCAAATCTGGACCGATCAGGGTCAAATTGACGAAGGATGTCGAAGGGCTGGACAACTCACTGTCCCAAATTTTAGCAAAATCGGATAATAAATGTGGCTTTTATGGGCCTTAGACCCTAAATCGGAGGATCGGTCTATATGGCAGCTATATCTAAATCTCAACCGATCTGGGCCAAATTGACTAAGGATGTCTAAGGGCCTAGCAGAATACAGACCGAGAGAAATTTTGTTTTGTGTTTTTAGTGCGTTTTTTCATATATCAGCTTATGTAACTTAGCGATTTGTTGGCCGATTAAAAAGAAATATACCTAAAGAAGTTTGAAGTTGTGACCTTCAAAAGAAAGTAAGAATCAAGGAAATCCATTTTGAATCAAAAAAGTTATGCCCGTTTTAAACCGAATGTTTACGAAAACGTGTTTTCTCCACATTTAGCGTCATGAAAACACTTAACGAAGTGACGCAGAAAAATTAAAGGTATTTTCGTTTTCCATGGTCTCCAATAAAACAGAATTAGTACATTAGAACCAATGCATATTTTTGGTGTAGCACAGTGTAGTCGTCATATTACTTTCAGGTTGGCAAACATGCTGTAAAAGAGGTCCCTCGGCTAAACAGAAGAAATGCTGATTGGATAGATTTTGGCACACATTCTGCAATGAAGTCCCTAACTGACTCGCTTTTGTCATCAAGCCCTTGTGCCAAACTAAGGGGGTAAACAGCGACCGCCATGGTGGACCCCAGTGCTGGTTGCTCTAAGGATGGACTGCAGAAAACTTTTCAACATAGCGAAAGCCACAAGGGACCACACTATTGGAACGTGTATAAGGCTGAGCTAAGAAAATATAAGGACGAGCTGAGAAAGGCTTAGAGCAAATTCTAGGTGGAATTCTGCTCCGTGGAGGATATATCTGAGGCCACTAGGCTAAAAAAGGTCGTATCCTCGAGCCCTATCCCGGTGGCATATCTGAAGAAGCTAGAGAATGTACGGACAATGTCTAGTGAGAAAACACTAGAACTACTTGTTGACACACATTTCCCTGGAAACTGTCCAACGAACAACGCGGCTCTAGGTTGGAGGTTATTGGGGAAATTGTGTATGAGTCGAAAATCCTTTGGGCGATACAAAGTTTCGACTACTTTAAGTCGCCAGACCATGATGGTGTATCACCGGTTGAATTACAAGTTGTGTCTGATAAACTCTTTCCTTGCCTTAGGGAGATATACTCTTCTTGTATCAGCATGTCGTATATAACTGCGGGATGGAGGGACACAAAGGTAAATGTTTTGAGCTATTATGCTGGAAGAGAAGATTTTAATTTGTGGAATATTATTTGATTCAGATTGTACACATGACTGGTTAATTTTATTTTAAAAATTGAATGGAGTTATGTGGGAGCTTTATCAGATTAAAAACTGATTTGGACAATATTTACCATGGATGGTGGAAGTTACGAACGTAACGGCAAAATTTCAACCAAATAGGCGAACAACTGAGGCTTCTATTGGATCAAAATGCCTAATCTGGAGATTGGTTTTATGGAAGCTATATCATGTTACACACCGATGCTCATACTTGTCATGATTGTTGGAAATTGAAGCAGAATACTATGTGCAAAAATTCAGCTTAATTATAATTAATTATAACTGCAGCTAATAGGGGCTCAAGAAGCCAAGTCGAAGGGCCAATGTATCGGTCTATATCGTAGATGCGATATTTCGATATATCGGAAACAGTATTTGGAAGTAGGAAGCCTTACAGGAATCTAAACAACTAAAAAGGCGTTAAGTTCGGCGGGCCGAACTTTGGATACCCAACACCTCGGGTATATATGTAAACCACCTTCCATAAAATCCGGTGAAAATTGCATACCTTATGTCCCATAGCAGTTATATCGATATGTTCCGATTTGGACCAAATACTAATAAGTACAAGTCATTGTTCAATTGTGTTTAACAAAATATTGGTCTTTTTAATAGCTTTATCTAAAAATTAACCGATCTGAACCGTATACGACACAGATGTCGAAAAGCCTAACATAAGTCTGTGTCAAATTTCAGTGAAATCAGATTATAAATGCGCCTTTTATGGGGCCAAGACTTTAAATCAAGAGATCGGTCTACGTGGCACCTATATCCAAATATGCACCGATTTGGGCCAAGTTGCAGAAAAATGTCGAAGAGTTTAACACAACGCACTGTCCCAAATTTCAGCGAAATCGGACAATAAATGCGCCTTTTATGGCACCAAAACCTAAAAGCAAGAGATCGGTCTATATGGCAGCTATATCCAAATCTGGATCGATCTGTAGCATATTGCAGAAGTATATCAAGGGGCATAACTTAACTCACTGTCCCAAATATCGGCGACATCGGAAAATAAATGCGCGTTTCATGGACCCAAAACCATAAATCGAGAGTTCGGTCTATATGGCAGCTATATCCAAATCTGAACCGATCTGGGCCAAATTGAAGAAAAATGTCGAAGGGCCCAAGACAACTCACTGTCGCACATTTCAGCAAAATCGGATAACAAATGTGGCTTTTAGGGGCCTAAGACCCTAAATTGGAGGATTGGCCTATATGGCAGCTATATCCAAATCTGGACCGATCTAGACCAACTTGAAGACAGATGTCGAAGGGCTTAACAAAACTCACTGTCCCAAATTTCAGCAAAATCGGATAATAAATGTGGCTTTTAAGGGCCTAAGATCCTAAATCGATGGATCGGTCTATATGGCAGCTATATCCAAATCTATACCGATCTGGGCCAAATTGACGAAGGATATTGAAGGGCCTAACACAACTCACTGTCCCAAATGTCAGCCAAATCGGATTATAAATGTGGCTTTTATGGGCCTAAGACCCTAAATCGGAGGATCGGTCTATATGGCAGCTATATCCAAATCGATACCGATCTGAGCCAAATTGATGAAGGATGCCGAAGGGCCTAACACAACTCACTGTTATCAATTTCAGCAAAATCAGATAATAAATGTGGCTTTATGGGCCTAATACCCTAAATCGGCGGATCGGTTTATATGGGGGCTATATCAAGATATAGTCCGATATAGCCCATCTTCGAACTTAACCTGCTTATGAACAAAAAAGAATCTGTGCAAAGTTTCAGCTGAATATCTCCATTTTTGAATCCAGTAGCGTGATTTCAATAGACAGACGGACAGAGTGACAGACGGACGGACATGTCTAGATCGTCTTAGATTTTTAGGCTGACAAGAATATATATACTTTATAGGGTCGGAAATGGATATTTCGATGTGTTGCAAACGGAATTACAAAATGAATATACCCCCATCCTTCGGTGGTGGGTAAAAAAATCGGATAAAATTTGCGGCTTGTTGTTCAAGAAATCAAATCGGGAGATCGGTTTATATGGGAGCTACATCATGTTCTCGACCGATTTGCAGCGTGCTTGGCACAGTTGTAAATACTCATAACAAACCATTACGGGCATTAAATAAGGATGATCGAGGTTTACATGATTTGGACCGTATTTGGTCGCAACAGAACACCACATGCAAAATTTGAGCAAATCGGACTAAATTTGCGGCTCTTAAGGACTCAAGAAGTCAAGGCGGGAGATCGGTTTATATTGGAGCTATATCAGGTTATAGACCGATTTGAATCATGCTTGGCACAGTTGTTGGAAGTCGTAACGGAACACTTCAAGCAGAATTTCAGCAAAATCTGACAAAAACTGCGGGTTGTAAGGGCTCAAGAAGTCAAATCGGGAGATCGGTACTTCACACAGTTTTTGGAATTCATAAAAGAACACTATACTCATTTTATCCAAATTGGATGAAAATTAAGGCTTCCAGGGGCACATGAAGTAGAATCTCGAGATTGGTTTATATGGGAGCTATATCAGTTTGTTGACCGATTTGAACCGTACTAAGTTGTTGAAAGTCATAGCCGAACACTATATGCAAAATTTCAGCCAAATCGGATAAACATTGCGGTTTCAAGGGGCTCAAGAAATCAAATCGGGAGATCGGTTTATATTGGAGCTATATCATGTTACGGACATAACGGAACACTACGTTCAAAATTTTAGCCCAATCAGACAAAACTTGACGCATTCAGGGGCTTAAGAAATCGAATCGCAAGATTTGTTTATATGGGAGCTATATTTAAATCTTAACCGATATGGCCCATTTGCAACCCCCAACCACCTACGTCAATATTGAGTATCTGTGCAAAATTTCAAGCGGCTAGTTTTACGCATTCGACAGCTATCGTGATTTCGATATACGGACGGATATGGCTAGATCGACTCAGAATTGCAAGACGATCAAGAATATATATATTTTACGGAGTTCTAGATCAACATTTCGAGGTGTTACAAACGGAATGACTAGATTAGAACACCCCCATCCTATGGTATTGGGTATAAAAATCAACCTACTGGTAGAGAGTAGCAAATGTTTTAAGGAACAAACCATTTAGCAAATAAAGCGCATGCTACTTTAAGGATCATATTGGGTTGCCCAAAAAGTAATTGCGGATTAAAAAAAAATTAAATGCATTTTTTAATAAAACTTAGAATGAACTTTAATCAAATATATAACTGCCATTTTTTTCGATAACCTTTTGCCATTTCCTGGCAAATTTAGTATTCCACGCTCAAAGAACTTCTGGCCTTTATCTGCAAAAACTGAACCAAGTGCGATTTTATAGCCTCATCATTGCCGAAAGTTTTACCATTTAAGGAGTTCTGCAAAGATCGAAATAAATGGTAGTCTGATGGTGCAAGGTCAGGGCTATATGGTGGATGCATCAAAAGTTCCCAGCCAAGCTCACTCAGTTTTTGGCGAGTGACCAAAGATGTGTGCGGTCTAGCGTTGTCCTGGTGGAATATGACACCTTTACGATGGACCAATTCTGGTCGCTTCTCCTTGATGGCTGTATTCAATTTGTCCAATTGTTGACAGTAAACATCCGAATTAATCGTTTGGTTCCTTGGAAGCAGCTCAAAATATACCACACCCTTCCAATCTCACCAAACAGACAGCATAACCTTCTTTTGGTGGATATCAGCCTTTGAAGTGGTTTGAGCTGGTTCACCATACTTGGACCATGATCGTTTTCGACTAACGTTGTTGTAAACAATCCATTTTTCATCGTTTCCAGTTATGATTCGTTTTAAAAACGGATCGAATTCATTGCGTTTAAGGTGCATATCACAAGCGTTGATTCGGTTTGTTAATTGAATTTCTTTCAATACATGTGGTACCCATATTAAAATTGACGCCAAACAAACAAATGTAAACAAAATTTCGCGCACTTTTTTTTCTAAAGCAAGCTAAAAGTAACAGCTGATAACTGACAGAAGAAAGAATGCAATTACAGACGTTGAAAAAATTTGTCAACGCCGACTATATTACTACTATATTACCGACAATTACTTTTTGGGCAACCCAATATTTGTACCCTCTTGGCTGAAGATGAATCAGAGGCTACTGTTTTATGGGCAATGCCCAACTTTCTTCTAAGACTCTCCTTTCGAATCGAGAGAACTGCTATTTGTATTGAGAGACGTTAAACTTAACAAGGACCCAGGAGGTTCTTAAGCTTTTCAATTTTATTTTTCTACGGGAACCTATTCCCTTTGCTTTCAGTAGGTCCATTATTATACGACTGGACAAGAAAAGCGACGTTAATGATGTATCCAACTATAGGGGTATATCGCTTTTAGACAACTTGGTGGAAACTGTTTACGGTTATTGAACTAAGTAGAATTGATAGTTAGGTAAGCAATAAATTTTTGATGAATGAGTTTCAGGCAGGGTTTCGGATATGTTACTCAACTATAGAAAATATTTTTTCTCTCACGAATTTGACACACATGAATTTCTACATTGGAAGAAAATCGTATGCATTTTTATACCCTCCACCATAAGATAGGGGGGTATATTAATTTCGTCATTCTGTTTGCAACTACTCGAAATATTCGTCTGAGACCCCATAAAGTATATATATTCTTAATCGTCGCGACATTTTATGTCGATCTAGCCATGTCCGTCCGTCTGTCTGTCGAAAGCACGCTAACTTCCGCAGGAGTAAAGCCAGCCGCTTGAAATTTTGCACAAATACTTCTAATTAGTGTAGGTCGATCGGTATTGTAAATGGGCCATATCGGTCCATGTTTTGATAGAGCTGCCATATAAACCGATCTTGGGTCTTGACTTCTTGAGCCTCTAGAGGGCGCACTTCTTATCCGATTTGAATGAATTTTGGAACGACGTGTTTTGTTATGATATCCAACAACTGTGCCAAGTATGGTTCAAATCGGTTAATAACCTGATATAGCTGCCATATAAACCGATCTTGGGTGTTGACTTCTTGAGCCTCTAGAGTGCGCAATTCTTATCCGATTGGAATGAAATTTTGCACGACGTGTTTTGTTATGATATCCAACAACTGAGTCAAGTATGTTTCAAATCGGTCCATAATGATATCCAACAACTGTGTCAATTTTGGTTCAAATTGGTTAATAACCTGATATAGCTGCCATATAAACCGATCTTGGGTCTTGATTTCTTAAGCCTCTAGAGTGCGCAATTCTTAGCCGATTTTAATGAATTTTAGCACGAAGTATCTTATTATAATATTCAACAACTGTGCTGAGTATGGTTCAAATCGGTTCATAACCTGATATAGCTGTCATATAAACAGATCTGGGGACTTGACTTCTTGAGCTTCTAGAGGGCGCAATTCCTATCCGATTTGGCTGAAATTTAGCATGACGTATTTTGTTCTTACTTTCAACAACTGTGTCAAATAAGGTTTAACTCGGTTCATAAACTGATATAGCTGTCATATAAACCGATCTGGGATCTTGACTTCTTGAGCCTCTAGAGGTCGCAATGATTATCCGATTTGCCTGAAATTTTGTATGACAGATCTTCTCATGACTGTCAACATACGTGTTTATTATGGTCTGAATCGGTCTATAGCCCGATACAGCTCCCATATAAATTGATCTCTCTTTTTTATTTTTTGAGCCCCCAAAGAGTGCAATTCTTATTCGAATTGGCTGACATTTTGCACAGGTTTCCAACATATAATTTAATTGTGGTCCAAACCGGACCATATCTTGATATCGCTCTAATAACAGAGCAAATCTTTTCTTATATCCTTTTTTGCCTAAGAAGAGATGCCGGCAAAAGAACTCGACAAATGCGATCCATGGTGGAGGGTATATAAGATTCGGCCCGGCCGAACTTAGCACGCTTTTACTTGTTTTAGATTATTCGGCCGCATTCGATAGCATTCGGCGCAACTCTTTATTCTCCAGTTATCCGCCAGGGCCTCTCGACGAAAGAGGAAAGAGGAAAGACTACTTCAAGTGATTTGTCAAGACAAGATTAAAAGGCGTGTGACCGTATTTTCGTGGTAACTCTGGGAGTCAGACAAGGTTGGCTGTTTAGTACCCTGCTGTTCTCACTATTTTAAACTGACATGCACGATGAACTGCCAACCGGTTTAGTTATTGATTATATGAAACCAAGCTGCTTATGTACGCAGACGACATAGTTCTATTGGCGGCCTATTCTATACAACATTAGAACATGATAAACGCTATTCAAAATAACTAAATCTAAGATTATGATTTTTAGGAGGGGCACTCTTATCAACGGTTGTCTCATTGCCTGAAACCTCGTTTGGTATTGAATGGTTCGGAGAGATTCTTTCCTATTATTACTAAGGAATGTGTATCAGCAAGTGTCATCGTGCAGAGTCTTATTAATTTTGCAGTATTAGCAAACTCATATATGGCTTAAAACATTGAACGTATAAGGCTGTCGATGACGGCTTTGTAGTCAACAAATATATGACAGTTGTTGATTTGTGTTTCTCGGATCTTTTCCAGGATTTGGCGCAGTGTGAATATTTGATCTAAGGTGGATTTACAAGGTCTAAAGCCGCATTGATAGTGCCCAATTATTTCATTGACTTCAGGTTTTAATCTCTCACACAGTGCGCTCAAAAGTATCATGTATGCGATGTGGAGGAGACTTCTTCCTCTGTGGTGGACACAATACGGGTATGCATCCTTCTTGCCATATTGCGCAGACAAGCTGAAGCATACGCCATATCAGTGTGATGTCTCCGGTCTTAAATAGTTCAACGGACAACCCATCGGCTCCTGCTGCCTTGTTATTATTCAGTGAGGTCACTGCTACTTCAACCGCATTCTGATTAGGAGGTAAAAATTCTTTACCGTCGTCGGACACTAGCAGGTGGGTAAAATATTATTTCCATATCCGCAGCACACTATCTGTATCAGTTACCAGATTTCCTTCTCTGTCTCTGCAGAAGGATATGCCTACACCTAAACCATCGGTTTGCTGTTTGATTCTTTGGTAGAATTTCCGGACTTCATTCTGCCTCCTGTACATTTCATTTCGCTCGCATTCACGTCTCTATATTTCCTTTTTCTTTCTGCGAAATAGACGTTTCTCCTCTCCTCTTTTCTCCCGAAACCTCTCCTTCATCTGGCGCATTGCTACTGATTGCAGGGTTGCTTAGTATACCGCATTCTTGTCTTCAGTAGCATTTCGGAACTCTTGGTCGTACGATGGGCTTCTTCGGGGAGGCTTCCTGTACCCAAATACGGATTTCGCAGCATTTTCCATGGAGTGGGCAATGGATTGGCACTGCGCCGTTATATCATCCGGACAAGAAGTGCCTTTATCAACCAGTTGGTTCAGTCGAGTGAAGTGTGCCCTTGTCTTCTGTTTTGTTTGCAGCTTTTCAAAGTCCAGCTTCCGTCGAAGCTTTGCTGCAACAATGTAATGATACGAATCTATATTCGCTTCACGGATCGATCTTACACGCTGTATAACTGCCTTTCATCTATCTCAACGTGATTATTTCGTTTCCTTACCTTTCGATCAGGGGACAACCACGTAGCCTTGTGAAATTTTTCATGTTGAAATCTGGTGCTGCTAACCACCATGTTTTTTGCCGCGGCGAAATCTATTTGTGTCAACTCATTATCAGACTTTATTTTGTGGATGCAAAATTTACCTACTATTTGTCCCAAGATATTTTCCTTATCTATCTTCGCATTAACCCTTTCACTATCGATGTCCTCTACTCTGTTCCCTACTCATTTTTGAGATTTTTTTTTTAAGTTTGAGTGTGTTAAATGCACTGTTCTTATAAAGGGTGATTTTTTGAGGGCTATAGGAAATTTTTCCAAAAAAATAATAACACATTTTTCAGAAAAATTAATGAAATCTTTGTTTGAACCGAAAGTGCGGTCCCTACAATTTAATTATTTCATGCAAATGTTGATCGTGACTGCGCCTCAAATGATCCATCCGCTTAGCCCAATTTCGGCCGGCAACTCACGAATAAATTCTTCAATGTTGAGTTCCAATGCGTCAATTTAAGCGGGCTTATCCGCATAAACATAAACTTTAACATAGCCTCATAAAAAATAGTCTAAAGGCGATAAATCGCACGATCTAGACGGTCAATTGACAAGTTCTGAATATTAAATAAAATGTTCACTGAACTCGCCTCTCAATAAGTCGATTGTTACGCTTTCTGTGTTGCACCGTCTTGTTAAAACCACATGTCATGCAAGTCAAGCACTTGCATTTTGGACAAAAAAAAGTTGGATATCATCTCACGGTAGCGCTAACCATTCACAGTAACGTTACGATTCGCATCATCTTTGAAGTAGTACGGTCCAATGATGCGACCAGCCCATAAACCGTAAAGACGGACCAAAACAAGTGAAGACTTCTAAAGTCGCGTGAAGAAGGCTAAGTCGTCAAAACTAAGATTTGCTTAAATTTGATATCTAAAATATCGACCAACATCCGTAAATAGTCTAGGAGCCATAAAGTAAATCGTTGCTCAAATTTTTGAGAAGGTCGATTGAAAAATGCGTTTGCAAAGGGATTAAATGTGAAAATCAGGAGATCAATGTATTGGGTTGCCCAAAAAGTAATTGCGGATTTTTTAAAAGAAAGTAAATGCATTTTTAATAAAATTTAGAATAAACTTTAATCAAATATACTTTTTATACCCGCCACCATAAGATGGGGGGTATACTAATTTCGTCATTCTGTTTGTAACTACTCGAAATATTCGTCTGAGACCCCATAAAGTATATATATTCTTGATCGTCGCGACATTTTATGTCGATCTAGCCATGTCCGTCCGTCTGCCCGTCCGTCCGTCCGTCTGTCTGTCGAAAGCACGCTAACTTCCGAAGGAGTAAAGCTAGCCACTCGAAATTTTGCACAAATACTTCTTATTAGTGTAGGTCGGTTGGTATTGTAAATGGGCCATATCGGTCCATGTTTTGATATAGCTGCCATATAAACCGATCTTGGGTCTTGACTTCTTGAGCCTCTAGAGTGCGCAATTCTTATCCGATCAGAATGAAATTTTGCACGACGTGTTTTGTTATGATATCCAACAACTGTGCCAAGTATGGTTCAAATCGGTCCATAACCTGATATAGCTGCCATATAAACCGATCTTGTGTCTTGACTTCTTGAGCCTCTAGCGTGCGCAATTCTTATCCGATCAGAATGAAATTTTGCACGACGTGTTTTGTTATGATATCCAACAACTATGCCATGTATGGTTCAAATCGGTCCATAACCTGATGTAGCTGTCGTATAAACCGATCTTGGGTCTTGACTTCTTGAGCCTCTAGAGGGTACAATTCTTATCCGATTGGAATGAATTTTTGCACGAAGTATTTCGATATCCAACAACTGTGCCAAGTATGGTTGAAATCGGTCCATAACCTGATATAGCTGTCATATAAACATATCTGGGGATTTGACTTCTTGAGCTTCTAGAGGGAGCAATTCCTATCCGATTTGGCTGAAATTTTGCATGACATATTTTATTTTTACTTTCAACAACTGTGTCCAATAAGATTCAAATCGGTTCATAACCTGATATAGCTGCCATATAAACCGATCTGGGATCTTGACTTCTTGAGCCTCTAGAGTGCGCAATTCTTATCCGATTGGAATGAAATTTTGCACGACGTGTTTTGTTATGATATCCAACAACTGTGGCAAGAATGGTTCAAATCGGTCTATTACCTGATATAGCTGTCATATAAACCGATCTTGGGTCTTGACTTCTTGAGCCTCTAGAGGGCGCAATTCTTATCGGATATGCCTGAAATTTTGTACGACGGATCCTCTCATGACCATCAACAAACGTATTTATTATGGTCTGAATCGGTCTATAGCCCGATACAGATCCCACATAAATCGTTCTCTCTATTTTACTTCGTGAGCCCCAATGGGCGCAATTCTTATACGAATTGGCTGAAATTTTACACAGGTCTCCAACATATAATTTAATTGTGGTCCGAACCGGACCATATCTTGATATCGTTTTAGTAGCAGAGCAACTCTTTTCTTATAGCCTTTTTTGCCTAAGAAGAGATGCCGGGAAAAGAACTCGACAAATGCGATCCATGGTGGAGTGTATATAAGATTCGGCCCGGCCGAACTTAGCATTCTTTTACTTGTTTACACTTTTTTTCTAAAGCAAGCTAAAAGTCACAGTTGACAGAAGAAAGAATGCAATTACAGAGTCACAAGCTGTGAAAAAATGTGTCAACGCCGACTATATGAAAAATCCGCAGTTACTTTTTGGGCAACCCAATATATGGGACCAGAGGTGGTCTGTCGGAAACTACGATGTATATGACATACATTTCCGACGCATAGTAAATACGTCATAAACCTAGCCAAAAAACAAATTTTTGACAGAAGTGAAAAATAGATAGGAAATCCTGCAATTAGTTTCAACTTATGTGAATTTATGAATATGGCAACACTGGTGCATAGGTTAGAATGTACTCATATAACAGAAAACTTCTGTCTTCCAATCTTCGTGAGAACATCAACAACCTTTTTATACCCTCCACCATAAGATGGGGGGTATACTAATTTCGTCATTTTGTTTGTAACTACTCGAAATATTCGTCTGAGACCCCATAAAGTATATATATTCTTGATCGTCGCGACATTTTATGTCGATCTAGCAATGTCCGTCCGTCCGTCCGTCCGTCTGTCTGTCGAAAGCACGCTAACTTCCGAAGGGGTAAAGCTAGCCACTTGAAATTTTGCACAAATACTTCTTATTAGTGTAGGTCGGTTGGTATTGTAAATGGGCCATATCGCTCCATGTTTTGATATAGCTGCCATATAAACCGATCTTGGGTCTTGACTTCTTGAGCCTCTAGAGTGCGCAATTCTTATCCGATTGGAATGAAATTTTGCACGACGTGTTTTGTTATGATATCCAACAACTGTGCCAAGTATGGTTCAAATCGGTTAATAACCTGATATAGCTGCCATATAAAACGATCTTGGGTCTTGACTTCTTGAGCCTCTAGAGCGCGCAATTCTTATCCGATTGGAATGAAATTTTGCACAGCGTGTTTTGTTATGATATCCAACAACTGTGCCAAGTATGGTTCAAATCGGTTAATAACCTGATATAGCTGCCATATCAACCGGTCTTGGGTCTTGATTTCTTGAGCCTCTGTAGTGCGCAATTCTTATCCGATTGGGATGAAATTTTGCACGACGTGTTTTGTTATGATATCCAACAACTGTGACAAGTATGGTTCAAATCGGTCTATAGCCTGATATAGCTGCCATATAAACCGATCTGGGATCTTGACTTCTTGAGCCTCTAGAGGTCGCAATTATTATCCGATTTGCCCGAAATTATGTTCTACGGATCCTCTCATGACCATCAACATACGTATTTATTGTGATCTGAATCGGTCTATAGCCCGATACAGCTCCCATATAAATCGATCTCTCTATTTTACTTCTTGAGCCCCAAAGGGCGCAATTCTTATTCGAATTAGCTGAAATTTTACATAGGTCTCCAACTTGTAATAATATAATAATAGCAGAGTAAATCTTTTCTTATATCCTTTTTTGCCTAGGAAGAGATGCCGGGAGAAGAACTCGGCAAATGCGATCCATGGTGGAGGGTATGTAAGATTCGACCCAGCCGAACTTAGCACGCTTTTACTTGTTTACTTTTGCTCTACCTCAGTATTACATACTGGCTGCATTTATGAATATTTTAACGTGATCAAACTGCTTCGGAAGGCAGAGCGCTGATTATAAATAGATTTAAAATAAAAACTTTTTTTTATCAAATTTTAAATATTGAAAAATTGATACAGGCCCTATAGCAACTCTTAAACAATGACGTGCTGTCGAAACTAAACAATATAGGGAGAAATTTCGTGGCTTATGCCTTCGTCTACGTTATATGCAAGTATATGACGTTTGCAACATTTTGACAGACGAAACACTAAAAAATTGACAAACAGACCATATCTGTATGGGAGTTACGAGAGTTGCCTTTAATATTTCAGGATTAGAGAACAAAAACAAATATTAATCAACATTGTATCTTAAAATATTCCCCATTAAGATCTATAACCTTTTGCATGCGTTTCAACCAATTGTGGAAGCATTTTTATAACCACCACCGAAGGATAGGGGTATATTCACTTTTACACCCACCACCGAAGGATGGGGGGTATATTCATTTTGTCATTCCGTTTGCAACACATCGTAATATTCATTTCCGACCCCATAAATTATATATATACTTGATCAGCGTAAAAATCTAAGACGATCGGGACATGTCCGTCCGTCTGTCTGTCGAAATCACGCTATAGTCATCAAATATAGAGATATTGAGTTGAAACTTTGCACAGATTCGTTGTTTGTCCAAAGGCAGGTTAAGTTCGAAGATGGGCTATATCTTGAAATAGCCCCCATATAGACCGATCCGCCGATTTAGGGTCTTAGGCCAATAAAAGCCACATTTATTGTCCAATTTTCCTGAAATTTGGGATAGTGAGTTGTGTAAGGCCCTTCGACATCCTTCGTCAATTTGGCCCAGATTGGTCCAGATTTGGATATAGCTGCCATATAGACCGATCCTTCGACTTAAGGTCTTAGGTCCATAAAAGGCGCATCTATTGTCCAATTTTGCTGAAATTTGGCACAGTAAGTTGTGTTAGGCCCTTCGACATCTTTCGTCAATTTGGCCCAGATTGGTCCAGATTTGGATATAGCAGCCATATACACCGATCTCTCGATTTAATGTTTTGGTTTTGGTTTTCAACTAGTGATTTTCTGAATGTTAAATTCCAAATAGAACATCACATCTTATTAGAGAAGTGAGTAACAAACTTTTATTCTCTATCATTCCATCTATAAAACCCTAAAAGAAACACAAAATATATCTGTATTCTATTCGATTTTTTGTATCCGGCATAATCGAAAACCACTTTTCAAAAATGTATTTTTTTTTTTAAATTTTGTTGTTGTCGCCTCTTACCCCAAATCAGAGTCTATCTATTCTTAATTTCATCTACAATTCGCTAAATTCGGTGCATAAATCTCTTTTTGTGAAATGTTTCCTTATATGAGAGCTACTATAAAATATTGGTCTATTCGTCTGTGGAGTGGAATATAGTTTCGACAGGCCGAGAAAAAATAGCTTGCAAAATTTAAACAGAAATGTGGGTTTCACAGCAAATATACCGAAAGTTGGGTGTACATTAGTATGGGGCCTACACCTAAAGTTGGACCGATATGGACCATATTCGATATATCGATTGCTATATCAAATATGGACTGAGATGAGTATATTACAACACATTTTTCCAAACTTTATCAAATTCGGACATTAAATACGCCTCCTAGGAGATGATGATTTCAAATCTGAATTCCAGTCTTTGTGGGGGCAATGAAAAGATATAGTCCTATACAGCCCATCCTCGAACATAAACGCTTATGGATAAAAAAAATCTAAGTTTGCCTACTCGTAAATACCTTTTTCGTGAAACTTCATTAAATCTGTCATGTTTGTTATTAAATCACCCATGTTTGCATGAGTAACGCATTGACTGCAACAAACTCATTTTTTCCCGTGCATAGATGAGGAAGTAACCAGCTAAGGTGCAGAGTTTTAGGGCCCTTGAAGGCCCGAGAAGCCATAGTATATGTTGCTTCAAAAATACAGTAAATTGAAGGTGTGAAAAATCACTACCGACTGTTCCTTGCGTACGAAGTCGATCGCAAAAGCCGCCAAAGTCGGTTCTAAGCGGTCATCTAACTGCTCTTGGATTTCTGGATTATCTAATATACACGGCATAGACTTCTTCGCATCAGAAATAGTTGATAGACTTGCAAAACGTTAAGATGGATGGCAAATACAATACCATTTTCCTGCACTGAAATTGTTTTTTATTATAATGTATAATCCAAAATCTCATTTTGGAACAAACATGTTATTGAAGTCGGATTATGTTTTGCTTGGCCGAATCTTTTTAACTCCCACCAAGAAAGGCATTTGTTATATTCTTTGTACTAATATATTATTATGTTGAAATTAAAAGCTCATTGGATGTTCTCACCAAGTCTAATCAAGGCATCTGGTTTTACGGGTTGGTAGTCTTAAGAAGAATGCACAAGTTTAGCTAAATCGGATAAGATATGCGCCTCCCATGGGCTGAAGAAAAAATAGGGCTCAAATAGGAAAATCGGATGGAATTTGACTTTTTTGCAATTCCAACTGATCCACTTCAATAAGAAGTTGTGGCGGCTAGCAGAGAAACCCTCAAAAATAGAACGCACCACAATTATTTTTTATAAAAAGGAACTATTTTAATGTTTATTTTACGAAGTTTAAAAGATGACTGAAAAAATTTCAAATGTGATGTCACATATATAAGACAAAAAATCAAGGCCTCCTTGGTTACAATAAGCAAAAGAAAATAACAAAATTAACATGAACAGAACAGAATAAAAAGAAAACAATTAAAGGTAAAAGTCATAGCCTACTTAAAAATAAAATGTACAATTTCATGTATTGGAGTTTAAAGTAAATTATGCAACAGGCAATGCCAACTATGTTAAGAAATACTTTAGTAATTGAGGTGTCACCACAGTACTCCCCCTCCAGCGTTGTTACTCAGCGAAACGAACCTTTTTTGTTGCTTTTCTTAACACCCTCTCAGAACAGGGCATGTCTTTTTGCAGAGTGCACGGCTTGAGTCTATCAATGGACACTACCTTTTCCTTGCCGTTTACAAGAATTTTGAAAATTTTGTCATTTCTTGATATAACTTTATATGGTCCATCATATGGGGGTTGCAAAGGTTTCTTGACCGCATCGCACCGCAAAAACACGTATTGACACGTCTTCAGTTGATCACTCACGTATTCTCTATTGCTGGAATGATGTCCAGTGACTAATGGCTTAAGTCCAATGATTTTGTTCCGGAAATTCACAATCCAATCTGAGTCATCTTGAGTCGGTTTCGCATCAACAACAAGTTCACCTGGTAGAGTCAAAGTACTTCCATACACCATTTCAGCAGAAGAAACATTACTATCAGCTACAACTCTAGATCTTAAACCAAGCATAATAAGAGGTATAGCTTCTACCCAATTTGCACCTGCATGACATCTTAAAGCTGATTTCAATGTACAATGCCATCTTTCAACGAGTCCATTCGCTTGTGGGTGATATGGAGTTGTGTGCTTTACCCTTGATCCAAGTAATAGAGCTAATTTACGAAAAAGTCTGCTTTCAAATTGCTTTCCTTGGTCCGTAACTATTTCTTTTGGTACGCCAAATCGGGAAATCCATGCACTCACAAATGCTGAAGCAACAGTTTCCGCCTTGATATCTAGAAGTGGTATGGCTTCTGTCCACTTTGTGAATCTGTCAATACAGGTTAAAATATACCTGTAACCTTGGCATGGAGTCAATGGACCAACGATATCTATATGTATGTGTTTGAATCGCTGCGATGGTGGCTTGAATTCTCCAAATGGACTTTTGGTATGTCGCTGTCCTTTTGAGCGCTGACATTCCATGCAACTTCTGCACCATTCTGTCACATCCTTTTTCAAAGACTTCCATATGAAACGCGAACGAATTAAGTCTACCGTGCCTCTAATACCTGGATGCGAAAGGTTATGAAGAGTATCAAACACCAATCTTCTGAAGGACTGCGTAATATAGGGTCTCGTTGTAGTGCCAGAAGTATCACAGTAAATCTTGTGACCATCCATCTTGATCAGCCTTAAGTCTACGCCGGAGGTTTTGTTGTCTAATAAAGATTTCAATTCTTCATCGGAAATTTGCTCCTTGGCTAAAACTGCATAGTCCAAACATTGTGGAGTATTAATGGCTTGTATGCGGGACATGGTGTCGGCTACAACGTTGTCTTTTCCGTGTATATGGCGAATATCGGTAGTGAATTGCCCAATATAGTCCAATTGTCGTAGCTGCCTGGGAGATGCTTTTTCCGGCCTCTGCTTAAATGCAAAAATTAGTGGCTTGTGGTCCGAAAAAATGCAAAATTTACGACCTTCTAGAAAATATTGAAAATGCTTCAATGTGGAATAAGCAGCTAGGAGCTCGCGGTCGTATGCACTATATTTGGTTTGAGTCGATGTAAGCTTCTTGGAATAAAAACCAAGCGGTTTCCACTCACCATTTATAAATTGCTGCAGTACGCCACCCATAGCGTAATCTGAAGCATCAACACATATTGAAGTGGGGGCATTCTCACTAGGGTAACTTAAAAGAACTGCATCAGCTAGTTGCTTCTTACATAATTCGAAAGCTTGCTCCCTCTCTCCGGTCCATTTGATTGTTGACTTGTCATTCTTCTTATTCCCTTTGTATATAGAATGAAGAATGGCTTGAGCTTTGGCAGCATCAGGCAAAAATCGGCGATAAAAATTCACCATACCCAAGAATCGTCGTAAATCTTTAACGGTTTCTGGAAGCTTGTAGTTTTGAATGACTTCGACTTTGCTGGGTAATGGTTTAATCCCATTTGAAGTTACCAAATATCCCAGAAATTGCAATTCGGGCACTCCAAAAGTACACTTTTTAAGATTGATGGTGAGTCCAAACTCTCGTAATCTTTCAAATAATTTGCGGATATGTTGTTTGTGTTCGTCGATGCTCGTGGAAGCTACCAGAATATCATCAATGTAGACATATACAAAATCTAGGTCTCTCGTCACTTCGTGCATAAAACGTTGAAAAGTTTGTGCAGCGTTGCACAAACCAAATGTCATTCTGGTAAATTCATAATTACCTATTGGGGTAGTTATTGTGGTCTTCTTGATGTCGTCTTCTGCCACAGGAATATGATGATATGCTTTCACCAAATCGATTGTGCTGAATACTTTTTTGCCATCGAGGAGAGCGCCGAAGTCGTGGATGTGCGGTACGGCGTACCGATCTGGAATAGTTCGAGCATTCAGACCTCGGTAGTCTCCACATGGGCGCCACTCACCGTTAGATTTCTTTACCATATGAAGCGGACTAGACCAACTGCTATTTGACGGTCTACAAATTCCCAGTTTCACCATTTCCTCGAATTCTTTTTTCACTATTAAAAGCTTTTCAGGTGAAAGACGTCTTGGCCTGCATGAAACCGGTGGTCCGTTCGTTGTTTCAATGTAATGCTGAATTGAATGTTTAGCCTTTGAATTGAAGTTGATTTTGGTCAAATCCATAAATTTCTGGATAATTGGTGAGAACTCTGACGGAAACGACACATCCGCTACAATCAAGTCACTCACAGAGGCAATAGAACCTTTACAGCATAGTTTCGAGTTCGGATCTATCAAGCTATTGTTCTTAATGTCAATCAGTAAGAAAATCTGATCCAATAATTTTCTTCTCAATGTCAGCAATAACGAAGTTCCATTTGAATGAACGATTTAAACCCAAATCTACGGTTAGCGTTTTTGTTCCAAATGTTTGAATAGGTGTTTTATTAGCCGCATATAACACGAGACTGTCTGGAGGTTGCTTGCGTTGAGATTTTGAAACAGGATAAACAGTCAAATCGGCTCCCGTGTCCACCAAAAACCTGATTTTCGATTTTATGTCTCGAACAAACAGGCGACAAATCTCTTGGCTGCAACCGTCTGTCACCAATGACGGTGCGCCATTTAGTTTTCCGAAGCGTTGTAATTGCACGGAGACACACACTTTTTCGCTTTGTCCCCGAACTTAAAATGGTACCAGCAAAGCGATTTGCCTCTCTTCGATGATTTGGATCGACTTCGTTTTCCAGTCTTTGATTTGCTGCGGCTTCTTGATTTTCCAAATGAATCCATCTTTGCACAGAGATTCTCTAGCTTTCTCTCTATATCCTCAAGACGGCTGTTGGAAGGAGTAACCGCACACACTTCTGAATCGGCGCAATCGGAAATTTTGTCGGTCATTGTGGCAAGCTTATCCAAGTTGTCATCGCTGACGGAAAGAATTGCTTTCATCTGACTGGGAAGACGCTGCATCCAAAGTTGCTTTAAAATCTCGTCCGATACCTTACTTTGAGCCAAATTTCGCATCCCGCTCAATAATTCGGATGGCTTCTTGTCTCCAAGTTCGATTGTTGTCAGGAGTTTTTTCAAACGTTTTTCTTCGGAATCGGAAAAACAGCTCACCAATTTGTTCTTTAATGTTCCATACATATTCACAGCTGGGGGATTGATTACGATGTCATGAATCTTTTCAAGAATGCTGCTCTCAATTGATGCGACAATCGTATGGAATTTCGTGGAATCTTGCGTTACGCCTGCCATTAAAAATTGCGATTCCATTTGTTTAAACCAGAGCAAGGGATCCGCATGCCAAAATGGTGGGGCTTTAATCGCTACGCGAGAAATTTCCATTGATGTTGAAGAACTGCCTTCTGACGTTGACATATTCCTTAATGCGTTTTTGGGCACAAAAAGTTGATATACGTATTCAAACAGTTGTCGGGGGTCACCAAATTTGTGGCGGCTAGCAGAGAAACCCTCAAAAATAGAACGCACCACAATTATTTTTTATAAAAAGGAACTATTTTAATGTTTATTTTACGAAGTTTAAAAGATGACTGAAAAAATTTCAATTGTGATGTCACATATATAAGACAAAAAATCAAGGCCTCCTTGGTTACAATAAGCAAAAGAAAATAACAAAATTAACATGAACAGAACAGAATAAAAAGAAAACAATTAAAGGTAAAAGTCATAGCCTACTTAAAAATAAAATGTACAATTTCATGTATTGGAGTTTAAAGTAAATTATGCAACAGGCAATGCCAACTATGTTAAGAAATACTTTAGTAATTGAGGTGTCACCACAAAGTATTTGAGAAAAAATTTGAAGCTGCTATCTCTCTTCCATAAAAATTTTGTGTGATTTCAACATGCACACGGAAATTCATTGCGAAAGTCGAGTAACACCATCCCTCACTGGAGCTTTTAAAAACCAGTGTTGGTATAACGGCAAATACAAACTTCTATTCCTAAAATTGCCAACATCAAATCACCTAGCACAAGTTATAAATTTTGTCCCAATTTTCGAGAAAAATGCCCCTAATGTAAACTATGCAGCATCTCGATTCCCGAAACTTTGAAATTTTGTTTACCCTTTGTGAGTAAGATGCAATAATTTATATCGGCCGCACATTCTTAGGAATGTTTCTTAATTTCTGTTCACTTTTAAAATCGAAGTTAAACAGTGGAATATAAGCTACTTATTGTGTAGATAAGCTACACAGAAAAAATATCACGAAAAATGTAATTGATAATAAAATTGTTTTCAATTAAAAAATTAATTGAATCAATCAATTTTTAATTGAATCCGAATTTTTTTTCAATTACGATAGTGATTAAAATTTTTGTCATTTTCAATTCCAAATTGTATTGATTCAATTATTTTTATACCCACCACCGAAGGATGAGAGTATATTCATTTTGTCATTCCGTTTGCAACACATCGAAATATCTGTCTCCGACCCTATAAAGTATATATATTCTTGAACAGCGTAAAATCTAAGCCGTGTCCGTCCGTCCGTCTGTTGAAATCACGCTATAGTCTTTAAAAATGGAGATATTGAGCTAAAACTTTGCACAGATTCTTTTTTTTTTTCCATAAGCAGGTTAAGCTCGGAGATGGGCTATATCGTACCATATCTTGATATAGCTCTCACAACGGATCAAATCGGTCTATGACCTGATATAGCTCCCACATAGATCGATCTCCCGATTTCACTTCATTAGTCGTAACAAATCGCAATTTCTGTCCGATTTGGCTGAAATTTTGCATGCGATGTTCTGTTACGATTTCCAGTAACTGTGCCAAATACATTTACAACCTGATATAGCTACAATGTAAACCGGTCTCTCGATTATCCTTGCTCGGGTCCTAAAAGCTTAAATTTTTGCTAGTTTGGCAGAAGTCTGGTGTGTAAAATAAAATAATGCCCTTCAACTAAATATATTTTGTGTAAATATTTAGCAGAATCCATGGTGGTGGGTTCCCAAGTTCGAGGAGTTACAAACAGAGTGACGAAATTAGTATACCCCCATCCTATGAAGGAGGGAATCAAAAATAAGTGCATATTGATTAAAACAAGTAAAAAGCGGCCCGGCAGAACTTTGGATGCCCACCACCTCGGGTATATATGTAAACCACCTTTCGACGTAATCCGGTGAAAAATGCAAAATTTATGCCCACATAGCAGCTATATCGAAATACTGTCCGATTTGGACCAAATTCGGCAAGGACATTGAGTGGTCAAGTCATTGTTTAATTTTGTCAAACAAAATATTGGCCTTTTTGGTAGTCCTGTGCAAATATACAGGGTGGCTGATGAAAGCCGCTACCAAAAAAAAATGTAATAACTTTTTTTCTATTTAATAATAATAATTTAATAATTAATTTAATTAATTAATTAATTAATTTAATTAATAATAATTTAATAATTAATTTAATAATTTAATTTAACATGAATAAAAGAAAAATGTATTCCATACACCGAAAAAAAAATGTAGCAATATTCATCATTGTAGCAATATTCATCAGCCACCCTGTAGACCGATCTGAACCATATACGACACGGATGTCGAAAAGCCTAACATAAGTGACTGTGTCAAATTTCAGCGATATCGAATTATATATGTGCCTTTTATGGGCCCAAAACCTTAAATCGAGAGATCGGTCTATGTGGCGGGTATATCCAAATCGAGACCGATTTGAACCAAACTGTAGAAGAGTGTTGAAAAGCCTTACGCAACTCACTGTATCAAATGTCGGCGAAATCGCACAATAAATGTGCCTTTATGAGCTTAAGAATCGAGAGATCAGTCTATACGGCAGCTCTATGCAAATCTATAGCGATCAGTGGCAATTTTCAGAAAGATGTAGAGGGGCCTAACACAACTCACTGTCCAACATTTTAGCAAAATTGGATAATAAATGTGGCTTTTATGGGCCTAAGACCCTAAATCGGCGGATCGGTCTATATGGATGCTATATCAAGATACGTGCGATATAGCCCATCTTCGAACGTAACCTGCTTATGAACAAAAGAGAATCTGTGCAAAGTTTCAGCTCAATACCTCTCTTTTTTAAAGCCTGTAGCGGACAGACGGGCGGACGGACATGGCTAGGTCGTCTTAGATTTTTACGACGATCAAGAATATAAATACTTTAATGGATATTTCGATGGGTTGCAAACGGAATCACAAAATTAATATACCCCCATCTTTCGGTGGTGGGTACAAAAATATTTATATTGACGAATAAATATATTCGTCCCTTCCCAGCTACGCCAATGGATACATCCTTTAACAATAATTGCCTTTGTTTTACCAGTTTCAATACAAGGACAACGAAATTAGAACCCTTGCACAGAAGGCACAAGTGTAACGCAATAGTATTTAGATCCATTCATCACAGTTTGGTTAGCATGAGGATTTCCCTCTCCAACTGTTTCTTAACATTTCTTACATTTAATTGCTCCCCAGACAAACATTTAAACAGCGCCAATAATGAAAATAATAAAGATGAAAGTGTTGATGATAAAGTTTTAGGAAAATTATGACTTCAACATGGTTACCCCCATTATTCTGTTAAAGATATGTTTATTAAAGGGTAGCTCGTGGCCATATAACAAACTACAAGCCGTAAAAATATTGCGCACATATTTCATCAACTAGCGAGGCTAACACTGTAGAAAGTATATTTAATATTGGGTTGCCCAAAAAATAATTTTTCATATAGTCGGCGTTGACAAATTTTTTCACAGCTTGTGACTCTGTAATTGCATTCTTTCTTCTGTCAGTTATCAGCTGTTACTTTCAGCTTGCTTTAGAAAAAAAGTGTAAAAAAAGTATATTTGATTAAAGTTTATTCTAAGTTTTATAAAAAATGCATTTACTTTATTTTAAAAAATCCGCAATTACTTTTTGGGCAACCCAATATATGTATGTATATTTAAGGTTTTCACTTGGTGGCTAGTTATGTATACGACATGGTTTGTACAAAGATACGTTGGAGTGTTATAGCATTAAAATATTAACTAAGTAAAGAAATCGTTTATTTGCTGTTTACAATGATTTCCTATTCTGTGGGATATGTGTGTATTAGAAACATAGTCTGTTCCATCAATTATTTCCTTTCAATTATCGCTATAAAAAATAAATGAGAACCAGGGCAAACGCGGAATGGTATTAGAGGCATCGACACAAGTGTCGAATTCTGTCAAATCGAAACTCATAAAACGGATATAAAAATTAAATTCTTAAGCTCATATAAGGATTATTCATATTCGAATATTGAAACACACAAAACATCCACAAACTCAAAACCATTTTCCCATACAAGGAAGTTTGTTTTCTATTTTTTGTTAAAATTAAGGGAATTTGAAATAAAAAGTTATTTATAACAGTTCACCGTGTTATATGGAATAAATATTTTTAATTAAAACATACCTCAGCGTTCATTGCCAATTTTTTAATAGGACAGCAGCAACCATTATGCGATGATAGGTACGAAAATAACTGTTTGGGCTTATATGTTGTTGGTAAGCTGTTAAGATCGGGGCCACCAGAACTCAAAGGTTAGCACGTCCGTATTTGACGCTGAATGCATAGTTATCTCGCAGTGCTGGCGACACTTGCAAGCTATCCACCCTTTGTAACCTGTCGAGTAAAATTATTTACTAAGTGGTGTCGCTCTGCGGCAATTTACCAATTTCGGTCCGAATCGGTTCAGAATGAAAAATTGCTTCCATTAATATGTTTATCCGATGTTAAATATTGTTATACTGCAATATTATGGTAATTTGATAACTGAAACTCACAGAATTTGGCGCGAAAGCTTTTCTTTTGATTATTGAGATCATTGGTGAATTTCATAGCAATCGATTCACTTTAAGATTAGGTTTAAGTTCAATTTGTAACTTTGATTTATTTATTCGGTTAATATGTAACTAGTTATTTTGTTCTCTGTCAACTCTATGCACCTTTTTATAGCCCCTCCCGATGGATGGCGGTATATTCATTTTGTCATTCCGTTTGCAACACATCGAAATATCCATTTCCGAACCTATAAAGTAAATATATTCTTGATCAGCGTAAAAATCTAAGATGATCTTGCCATGTCCGTCTGTCGGTTAAAATCACGCTACAGTCTTTAAAAATTGGGATATTGGACTAAAACTTTGCACAGATTCTGATATAGCCCCCATATATTGGTTGCCCAAAAAGTAATTGCGGATTTTTTAAAAGAAAGTAAATGCATTTTTTATAAAACTTAGAATGAACTTTAATCAAATATACTTTTTTGACACTTTTTTTCTAAAGCAAGCTAAAAGTAACAGCTGATGACTGACAGAAGAAAGAATGCAATTACAGAGTACACAAGCTGTGAAAAGATTTGTCGACGCCGACTATACGAAAAATCCGCAATTACTTTTTGGGCAAACCAATAGAACGATCCGCCGATTTAGAGTCGTAGGCCCATAAAAGTCGATTTTGCTGAAATTTGGGTCAGTGAGTTGTGCTAGGCCAGTCGACATCCTGGAAAATAGCTGCCCTTTTCACGGATCTCTCAATTTAAGGTTTTGGGCCCATAAAAGGCGCATTTATTGTCCGATGTTGCTGAAACTCTCGACATTTTTCTGCAATATGGCACAGATCGGCTTAGATTTGGATATAGCTGCCATAGAGACCGATCTTTAGATTTAATGTCTGGGAGAATTTATTGTCCGATTTCGCCGAAATTTGGGACAGTGCGTTGTATTAAGTCCCTTAACATTCTTCTTTAATTTAGCTCAGATCGGTCCAGATTTGGATATAGCTGCCATATAGACCGATCTCTCGACATAAAGTTTTGGGCCCATAAAAGCCGCATTGGTTGTCAGATTTCGCCGAAATTTAGGTCAGTGAGTTGTGTTAGGCTCCTCTTCCATTTGGCCCGGATCGGTTCAGATTTGGATACAGCTGTCATTTAGAACGATCTCTGGATTTAATATCTTGGTCCCATAAAAGGCACAATTATTATCCGATTTCACTGAAATTTGTCACAGTGACTTATGTTAGGATTTTCGACATCCGTGTCGTATAGAGTTCAGATCGGTCTATATTTGGGTATGGCTACCAAAGACAAATATTTTGTTCTACAAAATTGAACAATGACTTGTACTTATTAGACAACGAGCAAATGCCTGTGCCGAATTTGATCCAAATCGGACCATATTTCTATAAAGCTGCTATGGGGGCATTAATTATGCATTTTTCACCGGATTATGACAAATGGTGGTTTACATATATACCCGAGGTGGTAGGCACCTTTATATGTTTTTACAGCCAAATCGGATAATACTTGCGCCCTTTAGAGGCTCAAGAAGTCAAGGTCCCAGATCGGTTTATATGAAAGCTATATATAGGTTATGGACCGATTCCAACTATTCTTAGCACAGTTGTTGAAAGCCATAACAAAAAACATCATGCAAAATTTCAGACAAATCGGATAGAAATTGCTCCCTGCAGAGGCTCAAGAAGTCAAGACCCCAGATCGGTTTATATGACAGCTATACCAGGATATGTACCGATTTGAAACATACTTAGCACATCAATTGAAAGTCATAACATAATTTAAGCTAAATCGGATAATAATTGTGCCCTCTAATGGCTCAAAAAGTCAAGATCCCAGATCGGTTTAAACAGCAGCTACATTAGGTTATGGAACGATTAAATCTATTCTTAGTACAGTTGTTGAAAGTCATAACAAAACACCTCATGCAAAATTTCAGCCAAATCGGATAATAATTGCGCACACTAGAAGCTCAAGAAGTCAAAAGCCCAGATCGGTTTATATGGCAGCTATATCAGGTTATGAACAGATTTGAACCATTCTTAACACAGTTATTGGAAGTCATCAAAAATCACTGCCAATAAGGATAGGAATAGCGCACTCTCGACGCTCAAAAAGTCAAGACTCAAATAGGTTTATATGACAGCTATACCAGATTATGGACTGATTTAAACTATACTAAGCACAGCTGTTGGAAGTCATAATAAAACACTTCATGCAAAATTTCAACCAAATCGGATAAGAATTGGACCCTCTAGCGGCTCAAGAAGTCAAAATCCCAGATCGGTTTATATGGCAGCTATATCAAAACATGGACCGATATGGCCCATTTACAATACCAACCGACCTACACTAATAAAAAGTATTTGTGCAAAATTTCAAGGGGCTAGCTATATTCCTTCGGAAGTTAGCGTGCTTTCGACAGACAGACGGACGGACGGATGGACGGACGGACGGACATGGCTAGATCGACTTAAAATGTCATGATGATCAAGAATATATATATATATATATATATATATATACTTTACCAGCTGACCCAGGCCCGCTCCGCTGCGCCTTCTTTTACTTTATATGGAACAAAAGTTTCCTTATAATATTTATTTTCAACAATTAAAGATCTTTTAGTGAAATACCATGCTACGAAAGTAGTATATCGCTTGAATAACATTTTAACAATATTAGTACCTTTATCTGAATATCATGTAATGGATGTATGGTTTACTCCATTCTTAAAATACGTATTCTACTCCCAAATTCGTTTATTTGAGCCCCATATTGCGATGGTCACTAAAAAATTTCTGTTTGTTGGCCCTAAAAACTATAAATATTTAGTTCCACTTTCTTTAAGACCCAAATTGTCTTGGGGGTGGTTATGGTGGTGGGACGTCCGCTAGACAGTTGGCCCCTAATGTTGATATCAGATACGTGGCCTTCTCCCACATACCTTTAATTTGAGCCCCATATTTCCATAGTCGGCTGACATGACCGGCTTGGGAGGTGTTTTGGAGGATGGGCGGCCACACAGTGAGTAGGCCTTGAAAATATACATACATCGGATTCGTGTTCCATTTTAAAAACCCTCTTATTTGAGCCTCATATTGCAATAGTCAGAAAATACTTACTATTTGGGTGGTGTTGTGGGGGTCGTGGCCCCATAGATACTTTTCCCGAATATTGATATCAAATTCGTGCTTTTCTTCCAAAAATCTTTCATTTGAGCCCCATATTGCTATGGTCGTGAATTTGTCCCCGTTGGGGATGTTTTTGTTGAGAGGCGGTCCCCAAACACTTTGTCCCATATTTGGATATCAGATTCGTATTCTTCTCGCAAATACCTTTCATTTGAGTCCCATACCGCCATGGTCGGTAAATATGTCCGATTTAGGGGTGTTTTGGGGGTTTTCTTATCGTCAGATACGTTTTCTTATCGTAAATACCTTTCGTTTGAATCCCATATTTTCGTGATTGGTCTAAATATATGTTTGGTGGGTTTTAGGGTGGGACGGCCCCCCTAGGTACCCCATCCGAAATTTGGATACCAAAATTTTATTTTTAGGGTACTACAACATATGAGAGCAAAAAAAAATCCGCTTAAATCGCACCACCCATCTCCGAGATCTGGCATTTTTGAAAATTAGGGTAAAGAGGATGGTCCGCATCCCCTTCAAATATCAAAAAATGTAGTACCCTATTTTCACCACGGGGTCATTATGCACCATCTGTGAAAATTTCAAGAAAATCGGTTCAGCCGTTTCTGAGTCTATAAGGAACACACAAACAAACACAAATTGATTTATAGATATAAAGGGTGATTTTTTTGAGGTTAGGATTTTCATGCATTAGTATTTGACAGATCACGTGGGATATCAGACATGGTGTCAAAGAGAAAGATGCTCAGTATGCTTTGACATTTCATCATGAATAGACTTACTAACGAGCAACGCTTGCAAATCATTGAATTTTATTACCAAAATCAGTGTTCGGTTCGAAATGTGTTCATTCACCGTAACGTTGCGTCCAACAGCATCTTTGAAAAAATACGGTCCAATGATTCCACCAGCGTACAAACCACACCAAACAGTGCATTTTTCGGGATGCATGGGCAGTTCTTGAACGGCTTCTGGTTGCTCTTCACTCCAAATGCGGCAATTTTGCTTATTTACGTAGCCATTCAACCAGAAATGAGCCTCATCGCTGAACAAAATTTGTCAAAATTTGAACACATTTCGAACCGAACACTGATTTTGGTAATAAAATTCAATGATTTGCAAGCGTTGCTCGTTAGTAAGTCTATTCATGATGAAATTTCAAAGCATACTGAGCATCTTTCTCTTTGACACCATGTCTGAAATCCCACGTGATCTGTCAAATACTAATGCATGAAAATCCTAACCTCAAAAAAATCACAAATATGCTAGCTGAGCCCGGCCGGCTCTGCTGCGCCCGATTATGCTATGTTGGAGAGAACTACTCTAAATTTTAACATTTCTTTGCAATTGTAGTTGAAAATGTATTCCAATTTTCCTATGGATTTTTCTACACTCAAGTACCTCTTATATAAACCCCACATTGCAATGGTCAGTAAAAGTCCTTCTTGGGGTGTGCTAGACCCCCAGACACTTGGTCCCAAAAGTGAAAGTCAATTTCGTGCTCTATTCCCTAAGACATTTCATTTAAGATCCATATTGCCATGGCCGGTAAATATGTCCGATTTGAGGGGTTTTATAGTGTAGGGGTGACCCACGAAGCACTTAGTTCAGCAATTGGATATCAGATTCGTTTTCTACTCTCAAATGCCGATAATTTGAGTCCCATATTGTAGTGGTTGGTCTATAAATCCCTTGGCAGGGTTTTGGGGGTGGGCGGCTTAAGTAGGCATCCCACCCCAGAATTTGACACCAAATTTTTATACCCTCCGCCATAGGATGGGGGGTATACTAATTTCGTCATTCTGTTTGTAACTACTCGAAATATTCGTCTGAGACCCCATAAAGTATATATATTCTTGATCGTCGTGACATTTTATGTCGATCTAGCAATGCCCGTCCGTCTGTCCGTCCGTCCGTCTGTCTGTTGAAAGCACGCTAACTTCCGAAGGAGAAAAGCTAGCCGCTTGAAGTTTTGCACAAATACTTCTTATTAGTGTAGGTCGGTTGGTATTGTAAACGGGCCATATCGGTCCATGTTTTGATATAGCTGCCATATAAACCGATCTTGGTTTTGACTTCTTGAGCCTCTAGAGTGCACAATTCTTGTTCGATTGGAATGAAATTTCGCTCGACGTGTTTTGTTATGATATCCAACAACTGTGCCAAGGATGATTTAATTCGGTGCATAACCTGATATAGCTGCCATATAAACCGATCTTGGGTCTTGATTTCTTGAGCCTCTAGAGGGCGCAATTCTTATCCGATTTAAATGAATCTTGGCACGACGTGTTTTGTCATGATATCCAACAACTGTGCCAAGTATGGTTCAAATCGGTCCATAATCTGATATAGCTGTCATATAAACCGATCTGGGATCTTGACTTCTTGAGTCTCTAGAGGTCGAAATTATTATCCGATTTGCCTGAAATTTTGTACTACGGATTCTCTCATGACCATCAACATACGTATTTATTATGGTCTGAATCGGTCTATAGCCCGATACAGCTCCCATATAAATCGATCTCTCTATTTTACTTCTTGAGCCCCCAAAGGGCGCAATTCTTATTCAAATTGGCTAAAATTTTACACAGGTCTCCAACATATAATTAAATTGTGGTCCAAACCGGACCATATCTTGATATCGCTCTAATAGCAGAGCAAATCTTTTCGTATATCCTGTTTTGCCTAAGAAGAGATGCCGGGAAAAGAACTCGACAAATGCGATACATGGTGGATGGTATATAAGATTCGGCCCGGCCGAACTTAGCACGCTTTTACTTGTTTGCTTTTATATACTTCCTATATATTATATTTCTTTATTTAAAGGACCGATAGGTTGTCATAACAACGATATATGCTGATAATTTTTACCACTCTGCCCTCTCTCTGTTCATGTTGGCATGTTTTTAATACGATCAACTTAATCCAATTGGATCAAACAATTTCAGTTGAAGACTGCCAGATGACGCTAATTTAAATGTTAGTCCTACTCGATTAGAGTGGATCATATGGTATGGTGGTTGTCTATGAATGACTATTCCATTTGATCCACTCTAAGTCATTCATAGACAACCAACATACCATATGACTACCTATTATATAATCATCATTTAGTCTTTTTACACCCACCACTGAAGGATGGGGGTATATTCATTTTGCAACACATCGAAATATGCAGTTGCGACCCTGTGAAGTATATATATTCATGATCAGCGTAAAAATCTAAGACGATCTAGACATGTCTGTCGGTCTGTCTGTAGAGATCACGCTACAGTCTTCAAAAATAGAGATATTGAGCTGAAACTTTGCACAGATTCTTTTTCGTTCATAAGCAGGTTAAGTTCGAAGATGGGCTATATCGGACTATATCTTGATATAGCCCCCATATAGACCGATCCGCCGATTTAGGGTCTAAGGTCCATGAAAGTCACATTTATTATCCGATTTTGCTGAAATTTGGGACAGTGAGTTGTGTTAGGACCTTCGATATCCTTCGTCGATTTGGCTCAGATCCGCCCAGATTTCCATATAGACCGATCCTCCGATTTAGGGTCTTAGGCCCATAAAAGCCACATTTGTTATCCGATTTCGCTGAAATTTGGCACAGTGAGTTGTGTTAGGCCCTTCGACATCCTTCTGCATTATGGCACGGATCAGTCCATATTTGGATAAAGCTACCATATAGACCGATCACTCTGTTTTAGGATTTTGGGCCATAAGAAGCGTATTTATTGTCCGATGTCGCCTCGATTTGGGACTGTGAGTTGTGCTAGGCCCTTCGATATCCTTCTTCAATTTCACTTAGATCGGTCCAGATTTGGATATAGCTGCCATTTAGACCGATCTCTCGATTTAATGTTTTGGGCCCATAAAAGGCTCATTTATTGTCCAATGCCGCCGAAATTTGGGACAGAGAGTTACGTTAAGCCCCTCCACATATTTCTGCAATTTGATCTAGATCGATCAAGATTTGCATATAGCTCCCATATATATCTCATTTTAAAGTCTTGGCCCCAAAAAAGGCGCATTTATCATCCAATTTAACTGAATTTTGACACAGTGACTTATGTTAGACATTTCGACATCCACGTTGTATATGGTTCAGATCGGTTTATTTTTGATATAGCTACTAAAAAGACCAATATTTTGTTATACATAATTAAACAATGACTTGTACTTATTAGTATTTGGTACAAATCGGATCATATTTCCGGGCCGAACTTAAAGCCTTTTTACTTGTTTATCTTGACGGCGTCATTAACGCTATCGAAAAAGCGTTAGGAGGCGCGTTTTGCCGCTCTGGTAATCTTATTGTATTCTTTGAGCCGTGTGTAATACACATTCCAATAAACTACCGCTTTTTAACGACGTGCTCTGTTATAAAGTCTGGGGACGTCTTTCCCAATGTTGCAAATTTCCCCGGTCATTAAGGGATTTTCTGGGGCTGATTTCCTTTCTGGTGGAGGACAATTATTGGTCCCCCATTAAAGGGGCTTCTTGGAGGTAGGTGATGGTCTCATCGTCCGCTCCCTGTTCTTTAAGCTGCATTGACTTTCTTTGCTTACCCTAGTCTTCCGAATATTGCTTATGTCGATAATGGTTCCATCGTCGGGTTCATGTTCGTTAGGCTGTATTGAGTTTTCGTCTCTGCATCCACTGCATCCAATATGAGGATCTTTGCCTATCCTAGTCTTGAAACCAGTGTTGCCAAAAATATAGTGGATTTTTTTAGCCCTTTATTAGTTGTGGAGAAAGATGCTGCCAAATTTTTCGGATTTCATACGAATGTGTATTTTTAAATCCGATCTCAAAAATCGATGGATCGGTTAATATGGGCCTTTATCTATTTATGCACCCACGTGACCGGCATTTGGTGGGTACAGTGCACCTTGAGTAAAAATTTTCAATCAAATTCCATACAAGTTTAGGCTTCCAAGAGGTTAAGAAGTTAAAAATGCGCTTTGCGCATAATAATAAAGTGTGATTTGTGTGACACGATACATATGTCGTGTCGCTAAGTTGCACATGATGCCAAAAAATGCGTTGATTGACGTTCAATAGTTTAATATGGTGAATTAAAATAGACAAATTAGTAACATCCGGAAGAAACTGACTGACGTTTCAGTATTAGGTTCTTTGCTTACCCTAGTCTTCCGAATCTTGCTTATGTCAGGAGATCGGTTTATATAGGAGCTATATCATGTTCTTCACTGATTTGAACCGTACTTATCACAGTTGTTGAAAGTCATAACAAAACACAATGAACAAAATTTCAGCCAAATCGGATGAAAATTGAGGTTTCCAGGGGCTCAAGAAGTCAAATCGGGATATCGGTTTATATGGGAGCTATATCAGGTTATAGACCGTTTTTGACCGCACTAGGTGCAGTTTTTAGAAATTATAACGGAACACTATATGCATCGGTTTATATGGAAGCTATAACCAAATCTAACCCGATATGGCCCATTTGCAATCCCCAATGAACTACATCAATATAAAGTATCTGTGCAAAATTTCAAGCGGCCAGCTCTACGCGTTCAACCCCTATCGTGATTTCGACAGACGGGCGGACATGGCTAGTTCGACTCAGAATATCGAGACGATCAAGAATAAGTATACTTTATGGGGTCCTAGATCAATATTTCGGGGTGTTGCAAACGGAATTACTAGATTAGTATACCCCATCTCATGGTGGTGGGTATAAAAATGGAACACATATATAAATGTGTGTCTCATTGGATGTCTATAATCACCACAAAATGTATACTTTCCATAACACTTTTCTTTAAATTTAGATACAAATGTCCACGCCGGTCATGCGCACATTAGTAGAGCAGTAACAAACAAGTAAAACAGCGTTGTGTTCGGACGGGCCGAACCTTGGATACCCACCACCTCGGGCATATATATAAACAAACTTTCGTCAGAATCCGGTGAAAAATGCGTAATTAATGCCCCCACAGCAGCTGTATCCAAATATGGTCCGATTTGGACCAAATTCGACATGGATATTGAGTAGTCTAATAAGTACATGTCATTGTTCAGTTTTGCAGAACAAAATATTGGTCTTTTTGGTAGTCATATGCAAATATAGACCGATCTGAACCATATACGGCACGTATGTCGAAAAGCCTTACATAAGTCAAATTTGAGCGAAATCGGATTATAAATGTGCCTTTTATGGGACCAAGATTTTAAATGCAGATATCGGTCTATATAGCAGCTCTACCCAAATCAAAGATGCCTAACACAACTCACTGTCCCTAATTTCGAAGAAATCGGACAAATAAATGCGCCGTTCATGGGTCCTAAACTTTAAATCGAGACATCGGTCTATATGACAGCTATATCTAAATCTGAACCGATTTGGGCCAAAGTTCAGAAAGTTGTCGAAGAGCCTAATACAACTCACTGTCCCAAATCTCGGCGAAATCGGACAATAAATGCGCCGTTTATGGGTCCAAGACCTTAAATCAAGAGATCGGTCTATATGACAGCTGTATAGAAGTCTGCCCGATCTGGGCCAAATTGCAGATGAATGTCGTGTGGACTAAAGCAACTCTTTTAGGTAGAAAAGAAAACCCACTAACGGCATTAACGACGTTGTGTTGAGTAATTTCGTAAGTAATGATTCAAAGTGTGTAGCCATTACGTATTTTTATACCATCCACCGTAGGATGGGTTAGTACTAATATCGTCATTCTGTTTCTAACACCTCGAAATATACGTCTAAGACCCCACAAAGTATATATATTCATGATCGTCATGTCATTTTAAGTCGATCTAGCCATGTCCGTCCGTATGTCGAAAGCAGGCTAGCTTTCTTAGGAGTAAAGCTAGGCGCTTGATCTTGCACAAATACTTTTAACTAGTGTAGGTCAGTTAGGATTGTAAATGGGCCAAATCGATCCATGTTTTGATATAGTTGGCATATATACCGATCTTGGGTCTTGACTTCTTGAGCCTGTAGAGGGCTCAATTCTCGTCCGATTTGGCTGTAATTTTGTACATAGTCTATTGCTCTCACTTGCAACTACTTTGCTAACTGCTACTGTGCTACTATGATCTGGGATCTTGACTTCTTGAGCCTCTAAAGGGCGCAATTCTCATCTGATATGGCAGAAATTTGTACAACGGCTTCTCCCATGTTCTTCAACATACGCATTCAATATGGTTTGAATCGATCTATAGCGTGATACAGCTCCCACATAAACCGATCTCCCGGTTTTGCTTCTTGAGCCCCTACAAGTTTCACTTCTTATCCGAATGAACGGAAATATTACACAATGACTTCTACAATGTTCAGCATTCAATTCATTTATGGTCCGAATCGAACTATAACTTGATATAGTTACAAGAGCATAAAGTTCTTATTCCTTATTCTTTGTTTGTCTAAAACGAGATATAGCGCAAAGAACTCAACAAATGCGGTCCACGGTGGAGGGTATATAAGATTCGGCCCGGCGGAACTTAGCGCGCTCTTCCATGTTTATTTTGTTACAGCAGTGGTTTATAGGTGCACCGAAAAAATATAAAATATTGATATAAATTTTATCTATTAATCATGGTATTGACTTACAAAAATCCTTGCCAACAAGGTGTTAATTGGTTTAATTAAGTTTGATATCGAAATCCGATATTTTTAAATCATGGCAAGTGATTGGTAAACAAGACATACGTTGAAGTCATTGCTAATTGTACGAATTAATTTGTTATTTAAAAGAACATATATAATAAATAAAAATAGCGTACTGAGGATATGGAAAGAATATTTCACCCAACTGATTGTTTCCGACAATGGCGGCGAAGAGGACACCGCATAACCAAACCATGATAATGGTATAGAATATTTACCTCCCAGTCAGAATGAGGTCCAAGCAGCAGTGACCCGACCGCTGAACTATTTAATACCGGAGGCGACACGCTGATAAGCCGTATGCATCAACTTGCCTGCTCAATTTGGCAATCAATTTGAAGAACGCATACTCGATGATTGGAACGTGAGCATACTATGTCCCGTACACAAGAAAGGAGACGAGATGGAATGGTCCAACTACAGAGGAATAAGTCTCCCCATCATATACAAGATACACTCGACCGTACTATGTGAAAGATTAAAACCTAGGCTCAATGGGATAATGTGGCCCTGTAAGTGCGGCTTTAGGCCTGGTAAATCCACCCTCGACCAAATATTAGCACTGCGCCAAATCGTGGAAAGGACCAAAGAAGTACAAATCAACACCTATCATGTCTTTGTTGACTACAAAGCCGCTTTCGATAACAAAAAATTTACAAAGGTATTTCAAGCCGTGTCTGAGTTTGGTATCCCTGCCAAATAAATAGGACTCTGCAGGATGACACATGCTGATACACTTTCCTCAATGACAAATAATCTCTCCGAAAATTTTAATACCAAACAAGTAAAAACGTGCTAAGTTCGGCAGGGCCGAATCTTATATACCCTCCACCATGGATCGCATTTGTCGAGTTCTTTTCCCGGCATCTCTTCTTAGGCAAAACAAGTAAAAGCATGCTAAGTTCGGCCGGGCCGAATCTTATATACCTCCACCATGGATCGCATTTGTCGAGTTGTTTTCCCGGCATCTCTTCTTAGGCTAAAAAGGATATAAGAAAATAGTTGCTCTGCTATTAAAACGATATCAAGATATGGTCCGGTTCGGACCACAATTAAATTATATTTATGTTGGAGACCTGTGTAAAATTTCAGCCAATTCGTATAAGAATTGCGCCCATTGGGGCTCACGAAGTAAAATAGAGAAAACGATTTATATGGGATCTGTATCGGGCTATAGACCGATTCAGAACATAATAAACAGGTTTGTTGATGGTCATGAGAGGATCCGTCGTACAAAATTTCAGGTATATCGGATAATAATTGCGACCTCTAGGGGTCAAGATCCCAGATCGGTTTATATGGCAGCTATATCAGGTTATGAACCTTATTTGACACAGTTGTTGAAAGTAAAAATAAAATACGTCCTGCAAAATTTCAGCCAAATCGGATAGGAATTGCGCCCTCTAGAAGCTCAAGAAGTCAAATCCCCAGATCTATTTATATGGCAGCTATATCAGGTTATTTACCGATTTCAACCATACTTGGCACAGTTGTTGGATATCATGACGAAATACTTCGTGCAAAATCTCATTCAAATCGGATAAGAACTGTGCCCTCTAGAGGCTCAAGAAGTCAAGACCCAAGATCGGTTTATATGGCAGCTATATCAGGTTATGAACCGATTTAAACCATACTTGGCAAAGTTGTTGGGTATCATAACAAGAAGTCAAGACCCAAGATCGGTTTATATGGCAGCTATATCAGGTTATGGACCGATTTGAACCATACTTGGCACAGTTGTTGGATATCATAACAAAACACGTCGTGCAAAATTTCATTCCAATCGGATAAGAATTGCGCACTCTAGAGGCTCAAGAAGTCAAGACCCTAGATCGGTTTATATGGCAGCTATATCAAAACATGGACCGATATGGCCCATTTACAATACCAACCGACCTACGCTAATAAGAAGTATTTGTGCAAAATTTCAAGCGGCTAGCTTTACTCCTTCGGAAGTAAGCGTGCTTTCGACAGACAGACGGACGGACGGACGGACAGACGGACGGACATGGCTAGATCGACATAAAATGTCGCGACGATCAAGAATATAT
This sequence comes from Stomoxys calcitrans, assembly GCF_963082655.1. NCBI lineage: Eukaryota > Metazoa > Arthropoda > Insecta > Diptera > Muscidae > Stomoxys > Stomoxys calcitrans. Next base: position 103,141,512 of record NC_081552.1, read on the forward strand.
ATACTTTATGGGGTCTCAGACGAATATTTGGAGTAGTTACAAACAGAATGACGAAATTAGTATACCCCCCATCTTATGGTGGAGGGTATAAAAAGAATATAAGAAAAGATTTGCTCTGCTATAGAGCGATATCAAGATATGGTCAGGTTTGGACCACAATTAAATTATATGTTGGAGACCTGTGTAAAATGTCAGCCAATTCGAATACGAATTGCGCCCTTTGGGGGCTCAAGAAGTTGGTGGAAGTTGACCAATTCGAACCATACTTGGCACAGTTATTGGATATCATAAGAAAACACATAGTGCAAAATTTCATTCCAATCGGATAAGAATTGCGCCCTCTATTGGCTTAAGAAGTCAAGATCCAAGATCGGTTTATATGGCAGCTATATCAAAACGTGGACCGATATGGCCCATTTACAATACCAACCGACCTACACTGAAAAGAAGTATTTGTGCAAATTTTCAAGCGGCTAGTATTACTCCTTCGGAAGTTAGCGTGCTTTCGACAGACAGACGGACGGACGGACGGACATCGACATAAAATGTCACGACGATCAAGAATATATATACTTTATGGGGTCTCAGACGAATATTTCGAGTAGTTACAAACGGAATGACGAAATTAGTATACTCCCATCCTATGGTGGAGGGTATAAAAATCTCTTCGTAAAATATACGGACCAGTTTGCGTTAATGGAGAACATAGGCGTTGTATGAATCACGAGCTGTATGACGACGATAGCATAGTTACACGTATCAAAATACAACAGCTGCGATGGCTAGGTCATGTTGTCAGAATGGATGAAGAAGTTCCAACAAATAAGTCTTTTGAAGGCAAACACAGTGGTACAGGCAAACCGGGACGACCAAAAGCCGATGGAAAGATCAAGTGGTGGAAGCAATCTCGAAATTTGATGCCAGAGATTATAAAACGATCGCGGAAGATCGAGGCGCTTGGTACAGTAATGTAAACTAGTAGTATAAATTGAGTATTGGCCAAGATTATATTGTATTATGTTCCCTTTCACACATATAATGTCAAAAGAAGCGCGAATGAGTCAAATATGTCTAACTTCTTTGATATACAGACACAAAGTGGCGTGGCCAGACAAACACAAATTTGAAGAAAATAAAAAGTGTGGTTTTTATACCCTCCATTCGTCTGAGACCTCATAAAGTATATGTATATATTCTTGATCGTCGTGACATTTTATGACATTTTATGTCGATCTAGCCATGTCCGTCCGTCTGTCTGTCGAAAGCACGCTAACTTCCGAAGGAGTAAGCTTGAAATTCTGCACAAATACTTCCTATTAGTGTAGGTCCGTTGGTGTTGTAAATGGGCCATATCGGTCCATGTTTTGATATAGCTGCCAAATAAACCGATCTGGGTCTTGACTTCTTGAGCCTCTAGAGTGCGCAATTCTTACCCGATTGGAATGAAATTTTGCACGACGTGTTTTGTTATGATATCCAACAACTGTGCCAAGTATGGTTCAAATCGGCCCATAACCTGATATAGCTGTCATATAAACCGATCTTGGGTCTTGACTCTAGAGTGCGCAATTCTTATCCGATTGGAATGAATTTTGGCACGACGTGTTTTGTAATGATATCCACCAACTGTGCCAAGTATGGTTCAAATCGGTTCATAACCTGATATAGCTGCCATATAAACCGATCTTGGGTCTTGACTTCTTGAGCCTCTAGAGTTCGCAATTCTTATCCGATTGGAATGAATTTTGGCACGACGTGTTTTGTTATGATATCCAACAACTGTGCTAAATGGGGTTGAAATCGGTTTATAACCTGATATAGCTGTCATATAAACCGATCTGGGATCTTGACTTCTTGAGCCTCTATAGGTCGCAATTATTATCCGATTTGCCTGAAATTTTGTAGAACATATTCTCTCATGACCATCAACATACGTGTTTATTATGGTCTGAATCGGTCTATAGCCCGATACAGCTCCCATATAAATCGATCTCTCTATTTTACTTATTGAGCCCACAAAGGGCGCAATTCTTATTCGAATTGGCTGACATTTTACCCAGGTCTCCAACATATAATTTAATTGTGGTCCAAACCGGACCATATCTTGATATCGTTCTAATAGCAGAGCAAATCTTTTCTTATATCCTTTTTTGCCTAAGAAGAGATGCCGGAAAAGGAACTCGACAAATGCGATCCATGGTGGAGGGTATACCAGATTCGGCCCGGCCGAACTTAGCACGCTTTTACTTGTTATCTCTACATAAAATATTTTTTTTATGTGGTACAGGGTATTATAGATTTGTGCATTTGTTTTCAACGCTAAGAATGAGAAGAGCTGGACCCATCGATAAGTAAACGGATCCGCTTAGAATCACTACCTGATTCGATTTAGCTATATCCGTATGTCTGTCTGTCCATGTATTCTTGTAATCAAGGTACAGGTCGCATTTGTGGACCGATTTTCATAAAATTTTGCATAAGTCTCTTTTTTGGTCCAAGGACGAACGCTATTGATTTCGGTCCAGATATAGATATAGCTCCCATATATATCTATCATCCGATGTGCCCTTTTAAAGCTGCAGAAGCCACAATTTTGGTCCGATCCTTACAAAATTAGGCACAAAGTGTTTTTTTTTTTTGAAGTCCCAATATGTGTGCAAAATTTCATTGAAAACGGTCTAGATTTAGATATAGCTCCCATATATATCTTTCATCCGATAGGCCTTTCTAAAGCTGTGGGAGCCACAATTTTGGTCCGATCTTTACCAAATTTAGCATGAGATGTTTCGTGTGACGTCTTAAGAGGTGTCCAAAATTTTTAAATCGGTTCAGATTTAGATATATCTCCCATATATATTTTCATCCGATTTGACCTATTAAGGGTGTAGAAGGCACAAATTTGGTCCGATTTTTGCCAAATTTGGCACGAAGTGCTATTTGTGGCGGGTAAATATGTGTGCATAATTTTATCAGAATCGGATCAGATCTATATGTATCTTTCATCCGATATGCCCTTTTAAAACTGTAGTAGCTACAATTTTGGCCCAATCTTTACAACATTTTTCATGAGTTGTTTTAATTGATATCCCAAAACGTGTGCAAAATTTCATAAAAATCGAATCAGATTTAGATAAAACTCCCATATTTATCTTTGAAGCGTTTCGACTTTTAAGGCTGTAGAAGCCACAATTTACGTACTTCGTAATAAAATCGTACAAAGTTCTATTCGATATTTCAGTAGGTATGCATGGCTAATTCGTCTTTAAATATCATGACGAACAAGAATATATACACTTTATGGTGTCTTAGTTGAATATTTCGAGGAGTTACAATTCGATCATGAGCTAGATGAGTCTCAAATCAAAGGTGTTTGATTTTCAGATTACGAATATGACATTAAACTGTGTGTTCAAAAATCTAGTTGGTTCTTAACCTCCTAAAGTCGCCTCCAAAAGTTTATTTGATCATTATAACAATGCGTCATTCAAATTTGTCCTCAAGTGGCAGATGGAGTAAGGCGCACAATCCTTCTTTAGCCGCACCCACCAAACGACTGTATACACCAATTATGACAACGTAGGGTTAAATTAAAAGTGTAAGGTTGTGGACTGCAAATATTATATCTTTATTCTGATCATGTATCTAGCGGACCATCTCATTCCAAAACAGTTGATCAATTATAATGACCTAACAGGACACTGCCGCCATACCCCCAAAGTTATGATGTTCAGTGTGACAGGAGCAGTTGCAAACCTTAACGTCAAGGTGGCCGCCATTTTTAGTTCATCGACAAGGAGCCTTCTTTTCCTAGACAAGTCCAAACAACGTGCTGCTGGGCAACACTTTTATGTTCAAAAGTTTTACACAGTTTTATTACTAAGATATAAATACCGGCAAATCAGTTATTTACCACTTAGAATCGTTTAATATGGCAATTTGATTTGATTTAAAAGACTAAATTATGACTATTCAACAGGTAGCCATATAGTCAGTTATAGACAAGGGGAACTTTTAAGTTATTTTATTAACCTTTTTGGGTATTAAAGTCTAAACCTTTCCCTTATCGATGGCAGCATTAGCATTTAAATTAGCGCCATCAATTGTTTTCAAATGGATCAACTGAATGAGCGGGCAGAGTGGTAAAAATTGATCATGCAGCATTTATCTTTGTTATGGCAACCTATAGGTTGCCTAACCTCCACCCTAAGACGGGCCTTAACAAAAGGTGTTTCAGGTAGTTTAAGTGGCTATCTTTGCCGTAGATAGAAATTTAATTAGTAGAGTGCGAATATTCAAGTTTGTGTTAAACTGTTAGAGGGAAAGGCTCAACGAATGTAACCTACTCTCCAACGAATCAGAGCTATTGGAGAGTAGGTTACGTTACAGAGGTGAAATTTTTTTACGTTTTGAAAGTGAAAGCCCAGTGGAGCGGGTATAATTGAAAATTTAGCTCAAAGATAAGAAGTCTCCCTTATAAGTCGAGTCCAAGTGGCGTGCCGATAAGCACACATTATTTTCCGTTTTGTCACTCGATTCGTTCGCCAAGTCATTGAAAACAGTTGATTTTAAAAAGGAAAATAGCTTGGCGAACGAATCGAGCGACAAGAATATAAAACGTTAAAAGTTCGGCCGGGCCGAAATTTACGTACCCTCAGCAATGGATCTCATTTGAAATTTTTTTCCCCAATATCTCTTTATAGGCAAACAAAGGATAATGCATTAATATTGCAAAGCTATTGGAACTTTTTCAGGTTATCAACCGATTCGGATCATGCTTTGTTTGGCTGTTGGAGACCATATTAGATGTCATTGTGCAAAATGTCAGCCAAAATTAGATAAGAATTGGGCCCTATAGTGGCTTAAGATTTTAATTCGGGAGCTCGGTTCATATGGGAGTTATATCAGGTTATGGACCCATTCAGACCATATGTGGCACGTATGTGGAAGGTCATAGGAGAAATCGTTAAATTAATGTTTAGCCAAATCGCATAAGAATTGCGCCCTCTAGAGACTCAAAGAGTCAAATTAGGTGATCGGTTTATATGGAAGCTATATCAAGTTTTAAACCGGAAGTCATAAAAAAATATTTTATTCAAAATTTGTGACAAATCGAATAAGAATTGCGGCGTTAAGGGGCTCAAGAGGTCAAGATCCAAGATAGGTTTATATGACAGCTTTATCAATACATAGACAGATATGACCCATTTACAATCCCAACTTACCTACACTAATAGGAAGCATTATGCGCCTATCATTATCCTTGACTTCGAATGTCAAGTCGTTTAAAAATATACAGATATACTTTTTTGGGTCTCTCAAACGGAATGACGAAATTAGTTTATGATGAGGGTATAAAAAAACAAAAAGTAAGAGCGTGCTAAGTTCTGCCGGGCCGAATCTTATATATCCTCCAGCGTGGATAGCATTTGTCGAGTTCTTTGCGCAGTATCTCTTTTTAGGTAAACAAAGAATAGTGAATAAGGACTGTTATGCTATTGGAGCTATATCAAGTTATAGTTCGATTCGGATCATTAATGAAAGCTGAACATTTTAGAAGTCATTGTGTAATATTTCAGTTGATTCGGATAAGAATTGCGCCTTGTAGGGGATCGAGAAGCAAACTCGAGGGATGGGTTTATATGGGAGCTGCTTCAAGCTATAGATCGATTCAGACCATATTACACAGGAATATTGAAGGCCATGGGAGAAGCCGTAGTACCAAATTTTTGCTGAGAATTGCTCTCTCTAGAACAATTGGCAGCTATATCAAGTTATGTACCGATTTGAACCATATTCATCATAGTTTTTGAAAGTCATATCAAAACTCCTCACGCAAAATAAATTTAAAGTAAATTTTTTTAGCCAAATCGGATGATAATTGCGTCCTCTAGCGGCTCAAGAAATCAATATCCAAGATCAGTTTATATGGCACCTATACCAGGTTATGGACCTCTTTGGACCATACTTTGCACAAATGTTGGAACTGATGCCAAACCACCACATGCAAAATTACAGCCAAATCGTATTAGAATTGCGCCTTTTAAAAGCTCAAGAAGTCAAGACCCAAGATCGGTTAAATGGCCGCTTTATCATGCTATGAACCGACCATACTTAGCACAGTTATTGGAAGTGATATCAAATCACTACGTGCAAAATTTCAGTCAAATCAGACGCCCTCTAGAATTGCGCCCTCTAGAAGCTCAAGAAATCAAGATCCGTTTATATGGCAGCTATATGAAAACATGGTCCGGTTTGGCCCATTTACAATCCTATCCGACCTACACCTATAAGAAGTATTTGTGAAAATTTCAAGCTTCTAGCTTTACTCCTTCAAAAGTTAGAGTGCTTTCGACAGACAGACGGACGGACATGGCTAGTTCATTAAAATGTCACGACGATCGAGAATATGTATACTTTATGGGGTCTTAGACGCATATTTCGAGGTGTTACAAACAGAATGACGAAATTAGTATACCCCCTTCCAATGGTGGAGGGTATACAAATAGGCCGTAAGTTTTTGTACTGAAGTCTTAAATGGATAATTATTCACAATTGTCCAACTATTATTGAAGGAATATCCAGTGCTGAAAATTTTTTCCGATATTTATGCCATGGGTAAGCCGAAAATACTTACACAACGGTGACATTAGATAGTTAAATAGAAAATAGACAAAACGATGACAATGTGATGGGAATCAATGGTGAGCATCACCAACATCGAATTCAGCGCCATCTAGTGGGAGATAGAAATTATTAGAATAGCCAAGCAAACCAGAACAAAGAAAAAGAGAGCGAGAGGAACAAGAGAGTCTGTCCAAAGTTGATCATATGTTTCTCACTACTGTTTTGGCAAGTTGTGTGTCCTTCGAATAAATAAAATAAAGGAACTAAGCTTTGACTGTTTTCAGTATTATTTGTTTCACCCTCCTACCCTGGGACAAGCTTACACAATAGCCTAAAAGTTCTATAAAAACATGGCCTCAAAATATATACGTAACTTAAAAGAGTAATTGAAAAAAAAGTTGAAATTCATATAATGTAAAAGGAAGCGCATCGAAGCGGGTCGGGTTCAGCTAGTCTATACATATAAAAATGAATTTGTGTTTATTTGTATGTTTGTTTATTTGTGGGTTTGTAAATTTTTTTGTTCCGTATAGACTCTAAAGCGGCCGAACCTATTTTCTTAAAATTTTAAAAGATTGTCGGGAGTGGTCTGGAAGAAACATAGGGGCGGATCCTCCCCCGTACTCCAAATGTACGACCCAAAAATAACAAGTAAAAAGGCGTTAAGTTCGGACGGGCCGAACTTTGGATACCCACCACCTCGGGTATATATGAAAACCACCTTTCGTCAAAATCCGGTGCAAAACTCATACCTTATGTCCTATAGCAGAAATATGTGGAGGGGCCTAACTTAACTCTTTGTCCCAAATTTCGGCAACATCGGACAATAAAAGCGCTTTTTATGGCCACGAAACCTAAAACCGAGAGATCGGTCTATATGGTAGCTATATCCAGATCTGGACCGATCTGTGCGATAATGCAGAAGTATGTCAAGTGGCTTAACTTAACTCACTGTTCTAAATTTCGGCGACATCGGACAATAAATGCGTGTTTTATGGGCCTAAGACCCCAAATCGGAGGATCGGTCTATATGGCAGCTATATCCAAATCTGAACCGATCTGAGCCAAATTGACGGAGGATGTTAAGGGGCCTAAGACAATTCACTGTCCTAAATTTCAGCAAAATTGGATAATAAATGTGGCTTTTATGGGCTTAAGATCCTAAACTAGAGGATCGGTCTATATGGCAGCTATATCCAAATCTGGACCGATCTGAGCCAAATTGACGAAGGACGTTGAAGGGCCTAACACAACTCACTGTCCCAAATTTCAGCAAAATCGGATAATAAATGTGGCATTTATGGCCTAAGACCCTAAATCGGCGGATCGGACTATATGGCAGCTATATCCAAATCTGGACCGATCTGAGCCAAATTGATGAAGGATGTCGGAGGGTCTAAGACAACTCGCTGTCCCAAATTTCATCAAAATCGGATAATAAATGTGGCTTTTATTGGCCTAAGACCCTAAATCGGCGGATCGGTCTATATGGGGGCTATATCAAGATATAGTCCGATATAGCCCATCTTCGAACTTAACCTGCTTATGGCGTGATTTCAACAGACAGACGGACAGACAGACGGACAGACAGACGGACAGACAGACGGACATGTCTAGATCGTCTTTGATTTTTACGCTGATCAAGAATATATATACTTAATAGGGTCGGAAATGGATATTTCGATGTGTTGCAAACGGAATGACAAAATGAATATACCCCCATCCGTCGGTGGTGGGTAAAAAAAAAATCGATCGGGGCAATATGAGTCTCAAATGAAAGGTATTCAGGAGAAGACTTCGAATTTCATATTAAAAATTTAGGTCCAATTAACTGGTGGTGCCGCACCGATCCCAAAATAGGTTTATTGGACAATAATGACAATATGGGACTGGAATGAAGGGTATTGGGGAGTAGATTACGAATAGGTCAGGAACGAGGTAAAGGCTATATATTTTATTGATATTGGAAGGGGCGGACCCATCCTCGTTACCCCAAAAACACCACCAAGTTGACCGATAGGGACAATATGCGTATCAAATGAAAGGTATTGGAGAGTAGAATAGGAATATATCATTAAAAATTGATTTCAAGTATCCAAGGGGTCACCCAAACCCAAAAACTGCCCAAACAAACATATTGGACGTGCATATCAATATAGGACTCAAATGAAAGGTATTCGAATATGACACAAAAAATGCGCTTCAAGTAATTGGGTGTCGCCCCACCCCCAAAAAAAACGCCCAAATGGGAATTTTACTCCATCATAGCTAGATGAGACTCAAATTAAAGGTATTTCGGAGTAGATTAGGAATAAAACATTAAACTTTGTGTCCAAGAATTTAAGTGATGCTTTACCCCTTTAAATCGCCTTCAATAGGTTATTTGACAAATTCAAACAATGGGGGATCAAGTGATAGAGATTTTTGAGTGGAGTGCCTCATTCAAATTTGTGCTCAAGTGGCAGATGGGGTGTGGCGCACAACCCTCTTATAGACGCCCCCACCAAACGGCTGTATACACCAATCATGACAACATGGGGTTCTAATGAAAGGTATACGTTTGTGGACTTCGAATCTGATATCTTTATTCTGCTCATATATTAACCGGACCACCTCACCCCACAACAGTTAATCAATCATAATGACCTAACAGGATATTGTGTGATTTAATAATTGTGTGGGGACACAAATAAATGTAGGCCGCCATAGCCCAAAAATTATGATTTTCATCGTGATAGTAGGAGTTGCAAACCTTAAAGGCAACGGTAGCGGTAACGGTAGCAACCATTTTTAGCTCATCGATAGAGAAGACCAAACAGCTTGCTGCTGGACAATACTTTTTTGTTCAAAAGGTTTAATAGTAAGAACTATCGCCACCGTACCGAATATATAGACGGGCAAATTAGTTCTTTACCATAGAAAATTGTTTAAAATTTGATTTAAAATAAGTAAAAAAGCCAAAAGGGACCGAACTTTGAATACCCACCACCTCGGGTATATATGTAAACCCCCTTTCGTCACAATTCAGTGAAAATTGGATAATTTATGCTCCCAAAATCGGTACGGACATTGAGTGGTCTAATAAATATAATTCGCTGTTGAATTTTGTATTTTAGATTTCAACAAAATAGGGTAATTAATAAAGCTTTTATGAGCCTCAGACCCTTAATTGGAATATCGGTCTATATGACAGCTATATCTTAATACAGTCCGATCTTAGGGTCAGATAGCGGGTGGCCTAAAACTACTCACAGTTTCAAATTTCAGCGAAGTCGAATAAAAAAATAAAGCTTTTATGTGCGTCATACTCTTCATCAAGAGATCGGCCTGCATGACAGCTATAGCTAAATATAGTCCGATCTGAAACATATTTGGGTCAAATGTCAGGAGGCCTTAAACTACTCAACGTTTAAAATTTCAGCGAAATCGGATAAAAAATAAAGCATTTATGGGCATTAGACTCTTTATCCTCAGACCGGTATATAGAGCAGCTATATCCAAATATGGTCCGATTTGGCCCATTGAAGAACTTAACCAGCGGGCATCAAAAAGACGGATCTGTGCTAAATTTCAGCTCAATGTCTTAATTTTTGAAGGCTGTAGAGTGATAACAACAGACGGACGGACAGACGAACAGACACACGGACATAGTTAAATCGTCTTAGAATTTTATGACGATCCGAAATATATATACTTTGTAGGATCGGAAATAAATATTTCGATGAATTGCAAACGGAATGACTAAATGGTGGGTATACAGACTTAATGATGACTATTGAATAAGAAGTCAAGTCAATTGTAGACAACCACCACATGATGATCCATTCACAGCGAGTAGCACTAACATTTAAATCAGCGCATCTACTGGCTGTCTTCAATTGGATTTAGTTCTTCCAATTGGTTTTAGTTGTTCCACTTGGATTTAATTAATCCAATTGGAAAATGTCAGTTTGTGGCGCTAATTTGGAATTGGCAACATGAACAGAGAGAGGGCAGAGTGTTCAAAATTATCTTTGTTATGACAACCTTTGAATAAAGAAAAGTAAAATATAGTAACTTGCCTTGCGGTGGTTTGCGATAATATTTTTGAACTTTCCCACCCAAAAAGGTGTTTAATGTATTTAGTTTAAGTGCTTATCTTTGCCATAGAAAAAATAGACGTACATTAACAAATGTCTATATAAACAATTCAGAAACCCTAATTTTCAGAAACGCCAGATCTTGGAGATGGGAAGTACGATTTGAGCGAAATTTTGTGTGCTCTCTTATAGTTAGCTAAAAACAAAAATTTGGTATCCAAATTTCGGATGGGTGACCCGTCCTACCCACAAAACCTACCAAGTATATATATATACCAATCCAATAATACGGGACTCAAATGAAAGGTATTTGCGAGTAGAATACGAATCTGGTATCCAAATATAGCACCAAGTGTTTGAGGGACCACCCCAAACCCTAAAAAACCCATAAATCGGACATATTTACCGACCATTGCAATATGGGACTCAAATGAAAGGTATTTGTGAGTAGAATACGAATCTGATAGCTAAATGGTATTTTAGAGTAGAATAGGAATCTGATATATATTTTCAGGGCCAAGTGGCCACCCCATTCCTCTAAACACTCCCCAAACAGGATATGTTGCCGACTATGGAAAAATGGGGTCCAAATGAAAGATATTTGGGAGTAGACCACAAATCTGATATCAACATTCGGAACAAACTGTCTGGGGGACGTCCCCCATAACAACCCTTAACAAGTAAAAAGACGTTAAGTTCGGCCGGGACGAACTTTGGATACCCACCAACTCGGGTATATATGTAAACCACCTTTCGTCAAAATCCGGTGCAAAACTCATACCTTATGTCCCATAGCAAAAATATGTGGGGGGCTTAACTTAACTCTTTGTCCACAATTTCGGCAACATCGGACAATAAATGCGCTTTTTATGGCCCCAAAACCTAAAACCGAGAGATCGGTCTATATGGCAACTATATCCAAATCTGGACCGATCTGTGCGATAATACAGAAGTATGTCAAGTGGCTTAACTTAACTCACTGTCCTAAATTTCAGCGACATCGGACAATAAATGCGCCTTTTAGGGCCTAAGACCCCAAATCGGAGGATCGGTCAATATAGCAGCTATATCCAAATCTGGACCGATCTAAGCCATATTGACGGAGGATTTCGAAGGACTTAAGACAACTCACTGCCCCAAATTTCAGCAAAATTGGATAATAAATGTGGCTTTTATGGGCCTAAGACCTTAAATCGAAGGATCGGTCTATATGGCAGCTATATACAAATCTGGACCGATCTGGGCCAAATGGACGGAGGATGTTGAAGGGCCTAACACAACTCACCGTCCCAAATTTCAGCAAAATCGGATAATAAATGTGGCTTTTATTGGCCGAAGACCCTAAATCGGCGGATCGGTCTATATGGGGGCTATATCAAGATATAGTCCGATATAGCCCATCTTCGAACTTAACCTGCTTATGGACAAAAAATTTTTCTGTGCAAAGTTTCAGCTCAATATCTCTATTTTTGAAGACTGTAGCGTGATTTCAACAGACAGACGGACAGACGGACGGACATGTCTAGATCGTCTTAAATTTTTACGGTGATCAAGAATATATATACTTTATAGGGTCGAAAATGGATATTTCGATGTGTTGCAAACGGAATGACAAAATGAATATACCCCCATCCGTCGGTGGTGGGTATAAAAAGGACGTATTTGCTGATGGTGTTTAGGGCCCATACCCCAAACCGGATATATTTGCTAGCTTTGCAATAAGGGGTTTAAGCATTGGCGATTAGCAAACGAATTTGATACCCAATTTTGAAGCCAAAAGGGGTTCAAATAAATGATAGTTAAGTGTAGAGCGCGATGCTGACATATTTTCAGGGCTCCATACCAACCCCTAAGCCCACCAACCACCACCCCATGAGAATATCGGCCTTAAATATAGTCTTTAAGAATGGACCACATCAAACACCCAAACGTTAATGGCCCTAAACCCGCCGAGCGAATTCATAGACCAATAAAGATAATATGAGATTCAGATAAAGGCATTTATATTGCTATATTGTAAATCAAGCGATATAGATGTAATAATTTCGTAGCATGGTATTTCATTAAAAGCTCCTTAATTGTCCAAAATAAATATTCAAAGGATCATTTTCTTCCATATAAAGTAAAAGAATGCACAGCGGAAAGGGCCCGGTTCAGCCAGTTACATACTATAACGAAATTTAGGGTATAATTTTTATACCCTCCACCGTAAGATGGGGGGTATACTAATTTCGTCATTCTGATTGTAACTACTCGAAATATTCGTCTGAGACCCCATAAAGTATATATATTCTTGATCGTCGTGAAATTTTATGTCGAACTAGCCATGTCCGTCCGTCTGTCTGTCGAAAGCACGCTAACTTCCGAAGGAGTAAAGCTAGCCGCTTGAAATTTTGCACAAATACTTCTTATTTGTGTAGGTCGGTTGGTATTGTAAATGGGCCATATCGGTCCACGTTTTGATAAAGCTGCCATATAAACCGATTTTGGGTCTTGACTTCTTGAGCCTCTAGAGTGCGCAATTCTTATCCGATTGGAATGAAATTTTGCACGACGTGTTTTGTTATGATATCCAATAAATGTGCCAATTATGGTTCAAATCGGTTTATAACCTTATATAGCTGCCATATAAGCCGATCTTGGGTCTTGACTTCTTGAGCCTTTAGAGTGCGCAATTCTTATCCAATTGGAATTAAATTTTGCACGACGTGTTTTGTTATGATATCCAACAAATATGCCAAGTATGGTTCAAATCGGTCCATAACCTGATATAGCTGACGTATAAACCGATCTTGGATCTTGACTTCTTGAGCCTCTAGAGGTCGCAATTATTATCCGATTTGCCCGAAATTATGTACTACGGATCCTCTCATGACCATCAACATACGTGTTTATTATGATCTGAATCGGTCTATAGTCCGATACAGCTCCCATATAAATCGATCTCTCTATTTTACTTCTTGAGCCCCCAAAGGGCGCAATTCTTATTCGAATTGGCTGACATTTTACACAGGTCTCCAACATGTAATAATATAATAATACCAGAGCAAATCTTTTCTTATATCCTATTTTGCCTAAGAAGAGTTGCCGGGAGAAGAACTCGGCAAATGCGATCCATGGTGGAGGGTATGTAAGATTCGGCCCGGCTGAACTTAGCCGCATTGACCTCTCGCTGTTCTGCAGGAGTTTCTCTTAATCATGTGCTTTTCTGGAAAAACTAGTACCAGTGCTATAATTTTGATGTTATCATAGTTTTACTTGTTTCCTATAAACTTTATTGACTAAATACATTCGTCAACCCTTTTTGACACAATATAACCATCTTTATAAAGTAAAAGCAGATAAGGCGAAACGAATTTCCATCCCATTCGGGTGGATGAATGAACTCCTTTTCTTATTTGTCGCTTGAAATGTTGACGAAGCAACATTTGTCATAATAAGAAGAAAAGTAATTTCTGTTGTCAAATGTTCCCTGTTAACTTAATGACCAACAAATTTAGAAGTGCATGCAGAGATATTCAGCCCTCCGAATCCTTGCAACATAATATTATGTTTTTCCTTTGCTTTTACCCAGTTGGCATTATCACGCTTTCGCCCATAATTCCATTTGTTTATTTGATTTTCGCTCATTTTTAATATTATATATTTTTTTTATAAATGAATCTCCAGCACCGCCTTAGAAAATGTTAAGGCTTTGTCATTCTTTTTGGCCTTTTTTAAGCTTAGAGAGATAATTAAAAGAATAAATGAAAAAAGAAGAAATTAATAAAATGTGGGAAGAAATCATTTAAATTTTCCTTGAATTTTTAAATTAATAATTTTAGCGTTAACACAAAGATAGCTGTTGCCTGTTTGAGTTTTCTGATAAATGAATTTATTTCGTAACGTAGGTAATTTCCTCTTTTCATACACCATGGGATTGGAGGCATACTAATCTAGTCATTCCGTTTGTAAGCTCGAAGTATTCACCAACGACCCCATAAAGAATATGTATTCTTGAACCCCTAGATCTAGCCATGACCGACCATGGTTGATCGCGTAGGTTAGCCGCTTGAAATTTTCCACAGATAATTCTTATTTATGTAGGTCATTAGGAACTGTAAATGGACCATATCGGTTTAGATTAGGATAAAGAGCCCATATAAGCCGATCTCTTTATTAGATCTCTTGAGACCCTGGAAGCCACAATTGGTATCCGATTTGGCTGAAATTTTCCAACTCTAAAAATTCTCTAAATCGTTCTATAACTGTGAAATGGATAATGAGACTTTCAGTTTTTTTTATTCTGGGCCCAGGAACTGATCCATCGACGGCGACCTTTGGCCATAAAGGGTTTTCGATATACTCTTGCGGAATTTTTGGTCGGTGTTCGCCTTATATACCCACTTAACGTTTCGTTTTTCGTAATAGTTTCCAAGATCTTATTTAGGCAAAATTTTGTAAATCGATTTAAAAAACTTGCTAAAATTGAATCTTCGCAACAAAAAAAGGATTTAAAATTCTATGAAGAGGATGTAGAAACAAGTAAAAGAGTGCTAAGTTCGGCTGAACCGAATCTTATATACCCTCCACCATGGAGCGCATTTGTCGAGTTCTTTTCCCTGCATTTCTTCTTAGGCAAAAAATGATATAAGGAAAGATTTGCTCTACTATTAGAGCGATATAAAGATATGATCCGGCTTAGACCACAATTAAATTATATGTTGGAGACCTGTGTAAAATGTCAGCCAATTCGAATAAGAATTGCGCCCTTTGGGGGCTCAAGAAGTTCAATAGAGAGATCGTTTTATATAGGAGCTGATCGGGCTGTAGACCGATTCAGACCATAATAAACACGTATGTTGTACAAAATTTCAGGCAAATCGGTTAATAATTGCGACCTCTAGAAGCTCTTGAAGCTCAAGAAGTTAAGGTCCCAGATCTGTTTATATGACAGCTATATCAGGTTATGAACCGATCTGAACCATACTTAGCACAGTTGTTAGAGGTGATACTAAACACTATGTGGAAAATTTCAGCCAAATCGGATAAGAATTGCGCACTCTAGAGGTTCAAGAAGTCAAGACCCAAGATCGGTTTATATGACAGCTATATCAGGTTATATACCGATTTGAATCATACTCGGCACAGTTATTGGATATCATAACAAAACACGTCGTGCGAAATTTCATTCCAATCGGATAAGAATTGCACACTCTAGAGGCTCAAGAAGTCAAGACCCAAGATCGGTTTATATGACAGCTATATCATGTTATGGACCGATATGAACCATACTTGGCACAGTTGTTGGATATCATAACAAAACACGCCGTGCAAAATTTAATTCTAATCGGATAAGAATTGCGCACTCTAGAGGCTCAAGAAATCAGGACCCAAGATCGGTTTATATGGCAGCTATATCAAAACATTGACCGATATTGCACATCTACAATACCAACCGACCTACACTAATAAGAAGTATTTGTGCAAAATTTCAAGCGGCTAGCTTTACTCCTTCGTGGCCTATTGTAATATTGTAATAGAAAAAGTGTGTTTAAAAGACGAAAGTTTATTCATTGGTGCGGCAGGAAATATTTTTTGAGAAAAAAACTCAAAAATTCATAACTAAATAATTGAATAGTATTTTTATACCCTCCACCATAAGATGGGGGGTATACTAATTTCGTCATTCTGTATGTAACTACTCGAAATATTCGTCTGAGACCCCATAAAGTATATATTCTTCATCGTCGCGACATTTTATGTCGATCTAGCCATGTCCGTCCGCCAGTCCGCCTGTCTTTCGAAAGCACGACAAGTTTCGAAAGAGTAAAGCTAGCCGCTTGAAATTTTGCACAAATACTTCTTATTAGTGTATGTCGGCTGGGATTGTAAATGGGCTACATCGGTCCATCTTTTGATATAATTACCAAATAAACCGATCTTGGGTCTTGGCTTCTTGATACTCTAGAGGACGCAATTCCTATCCGAATAGGGCTAAAATTTTGCACGACGTTTTTTGCTATGACT
Organism: Stomoxys calcitrans; assembly: GCF_963082655.1. Taxonomy (NCBI): domain Eukaryota; kingdom Metazoa; phylum Arthropoda; class Insecta; order Diptera; family Muscidae; genus Stomoxys; species Stomoxys calcitrans. The sequence goes on from NC_081552.1 coordinate 103,158,224, forward strand.
TCCAACAACTGTCCTAAGTATGGTTCAAATCGGTCCATAACCTGATATAGATGCCATATAAACCGATCTGGGGTCTTGACTTCTTGAGCTTCTAGAGGGCGCAATTCTTATCCGATTTGGCTGAAATTTTGCCCGACGTTTTTCGCTATAACTTCCAACAACTGCGTCAAGTATGGTTCAAATCGGTCAATAGCCTGATATAGCTGCCATATAAACCGATCTGGAATCTCGACTTCTTGAGACACTAGAGCGCGCTATTCTTATCCCATTTGGGTGAAATTGTGTATGGCATGTTTTGTTATGACTTCCAACAACTGTGTTAAGAATAGTTCAAATTGGTCTATAATCTGATATAGCTGCCGTATAAGTCGATCTGTGATCTTGACTTCGTGAGCCTCTAGAGGTCCCAATTATTATCAGATGTCTGAAATTTTGTACGACGGATCTTCTCATGACCATCAGCATATGTGTTTATTATGGTATGAATCGGTCTATAGCCTGATACAGCTCCCATATAAAGCGATCTCTCTATTTTACTTCTTGAGTCCCCCAAAGGGCGCAATTCTAATTCGATTTGACTGAAATTTTACACAGGTCTCCAACATATGATCGGAAACGGACAATAAATTGATATCGCTCTAATAGCAGAGCAAATCTTTTATTTTATTATTTTTATACCCACCACCTAAGGATTGTCATTTTGTCATTCCATTTACAACTCATCGAAATATCCATTTCCGACCCTATAAAGTATATATATTCTTGATCAGTGTAAAAAACTAAGACGAACTAGCCATGTCCGTCCGCCTATCTGTTGAAATCACGCCACAGTCTTCAATATAGAGATATTGAGCTGAAATTTTGCACAGATTTTTTTTTTGTCCATAAGCAGGTTAAGTTCGAAGATGGGCTATATCGGACTATATCTTGATATAGCCCCCATATAGACCGATCCGCCGATTAAGGGTCTTAGGCTCATAAAAACCACATTTATTATCCGATTTAGCTGAAATTTGGGACAGTGAGTTGTTTTAGGCCCTTCGACATTTTTCGTCAATTTGGCCCAGATCGGTCCAGATTTGGATATAGCTGCCATATAGACCGATCTCTCGATTTAAGGTCTTGCACCTATAGAAGGCGCATTTCTTGTCCGATTTTACCAAGATTGATATCCCCCTTAAATTTGGATCAGATCGGTCCAGATTTGGATATAGCTGTCATATAGACCGATATCCCACCGTAGCGCAGAGATTAGCATGTCCACCTATGATGCTGAACGCCTTGGTTTGAATCCTGGCGAGACCATCAGAAAAAATTTTCAGCGGTGGTTTCCCCCGCCACTACGGTGGCCTCATAAAGACCCCATAAATTATATTTATTCTTGATTGTCATGACATTTTAGGCCGATCTAGCCATGTCCACCCGTCCGGGATTGGTCGGGATTGTAAATGGGCCATATCAGTCCATGTTTTGATATAGCTGCCATTTTGGATCTTGGATCTTGATTTTTTGAGCAACTATAGGGCGCAATTCTAATCAGATTTGGCTGAAATTTTGCATGAGATGTTTTGTTAAAATGGTTCAGATGGGTCCATAACTTGACATAGTTGTCACATAAACCGATCTGGGGTCTTGATTTCTTGAGCCTCTAGAGGGCGCAATTCCTATCAGATTTGACTGAAATTCGACATGACGTGTTTTGTTTTGACTTCCAAATTCTGTGCTATGTATGGTTCAAATTGGTCCATAACCTGATATAGCTGCCATATAAACCGATATTGAATTCTGATTTCTTGAGCCACTAGAGGGCGCAATTCTTATCCGAGATCACACGATAGGCTGTTTACTTGTCTGAAACCTTGTTTGGCATTGAACGGTTTGGAGAGGTTCTTTCCTATTTTAATTGAGGAGCGTGTATCAGCAACCGTCATGCTGCAAAACCCTATCTGTTTTGCGGGGATACCAAACTAAGACATGGCTTGAAATATCTTTGGTCGTATAGAGTTATCGAAGTTGGCTTTGTAGTCAAGTACGGATGTTACGGCACTTTTCATGAATTGGGCAATTGTTTGCCATTGTGTTGTTATACTATCGGCACAGGGAGTGCTGGTTTCAAGTAATTGGGTCAGCCGAGAGAAATATGCCGTTACCCCCTGTGGTGTTTGCAGCTTTCCGATGTCCGGCGTCCGTGCAGTGTCAGACCGTAGGTTTCTCGCTACACTAAGATGTGTGCCAAGCTTTGCTGCAACAAGGTAATGATCCGAATCGACATTCGCCGCTCGGATTGATCGTACCACACGCTGGTGGAATGCCTTTCATGTATTACAATAAGGCTGATATTGAAGAATTTGGCCTTTATGTGGATTATGGCTAGCCTCTCTTCCACCGGAGTAAACCATGATGGTGCAAACAGAGTAAATCTCCCAAATCCAGAAACACTTTCCCTCATACACAATTTCCTCAATCAAAAACCGACGAATGCATTCAGTAATCAGCGAAAATATTGTTCATTGAAGAATTTGTTGCGAAATGTGTATCCAAAAGTTGTACCAGTGTTACTCCACCTGAAACTGCCGATATATTTACTGACTCCTAAATACAAATGAACTAGTTAATATTGCATTAAGGAACAGGGGCAAACTTCTCACATATCAATAATATGTGAGCTCAATGATAAGTTGCCTCCTTTTTATAGCCGAGTCCGAACGGCGTGCCGCAGTGCGACACCTCTTTGTGGAGCAGTTATTACATGGCTGCAGTACCAAATTGTACAGTACCTCACATATGTCGCCAGTCTTAAGAGGGGATAACCACCGCTTAATTTTTTTCTGATGTTCTAGCCAGGATTCGAATCCAGGCATTCAGAGAAATAGGCAAACATGCTAAACTCTCCGCAACAGTGGAGGATAGAATTTGTCATAGCCTAGACGCCTCGAATAGTTTGAGCCATTTTATACCCACCACAAAAGAATGAGGGGAAATTCATATTGTCAACACATCGAAATATTAATTTCCAAATCTATAAACTATATTAGGGCGGGTTGATTTGTATGGATGAAAAAAAAAAAAAAAAAAAAAACAAGTAAAAAGGCATTAAGTTCGGCCGGGCCGAACTTTGGATACCAATCACCTTGGTTATACATGAAAACCCCTTTTCGTCACAATCCGGTGAAAATTGGATATCTTATGCACCCAAATTCGACACGGATATTGAATGGTCTAATAAATATAAGTCACTGTTGAATTTTGTATTTCAAATTTCAACAAAATCGGGTAATAAATAAAGCTTTTAAGAGCTTCAGACCCTTGACCGGCACATCAGTCTATATAAAGCAATATCTAAATACAGTCCGATCTTTACCATATTTGGGTCGGATAGCGGGTGGCCTTAAACTACCTACTATTTCAAATTTCAGCGAAATCGGATAAAAAATAAAGCTTTTATTCGCTTCAGACCCTTTATGGGGATATCGGTCTGTATGGCAGTTTTATCTAAATATAGTCCGATCCGAACCATATTTGAGACGGATGTCGGGAGAACTAAGACTACCCACTGTTTCAAATTTCAGCGAAATCGGGTAATAAATAGAGCTTTTATGGGCTTCAGACCCTTTATCGGAAGATCGGTCTATAGGGCAGCCATACCTAATTATAGTCCGATTTGATCCATATTTAGGTCAGATATCAGGAGGCTTAAGATAACACTCTGTTACAAATTTCAGCGAAATCGGGTAATAAATAATGCTTTTATGGGCTACAGACCCCTTATTTGGAGATCGGTCTATATGGCAGCAATATCTAAATATAGTCCGATCTGAAGCATATTTGGGTTCTATGTTAGGAGGAGGACGGATGTCGGGAAAACTAAAACTACTCACTGTTTCAAATTTCAGAGAAATCTAATGCAAAATAAAGCATTTATGGACATTATCGGAAAATCTGTCTATATAGCAGCTATATCTAAATATGGTCCGATTTGGCTCGTTCAAGAACTTAACCATCGTGCATCAAAAAGACGTATCTGTGCCAAATTTCAGCTCAATAACTCAATTTTTAAAGGCTGTAGAGTGATTACAACAGACGGACGGTCAGACGGACATTGTTAAATCGTCTTAGAATTTTACAACGATCCGAAATATATATACTTTAAAGAATCGGAAATTGATATTTCGATGTCCTGCAAACGGAATGACCAAATGAATATACCACCTATCTTACGGTGGTGGGTAGAAAAATCGTATAACAACAAGTAAAAAGGCGTTAAGTTCGGCCGGCCCGAACTTTGGATACCCACCACCTCGGGTATATATGTAAACCACCTTCCATGAAAATCCGGTGAAAATTGCATACCTTATGTCCCATAGCAGTTATAGCGAAATATATTCCGATTTGGACCAAATATTAATAAGAACAAGTCATTGTTCAATTGTGTATAACAAAATATTGGTAAAAACAAGTAAAAGCGTACTAAGTTCGGCCGGGCCGAATCTTATATACCCTCCACCATGGATCGCATTTGTCGAGTTCTTTTCCCGGCATCTCTTCTTAGGCAAAAAAAATGATATAAGAAAAGATTTGCTCTGCTATTAGAGCGATATCAACATATGGTCCGGTTTGGACCACAATTAAATTATATGTTGGAGACCTGTGTAAAATGTCAGCCAATTCGAATAAGAATTGCGCTCTTTGTGAGCTCAAAAAGTAAAATAGAGAGATCGATTTATATGGGAGCTGTATCGGGCTATAGACCGATTCAGACCATAATAAACACGTATGTTGATGGTCACGAGAGGATCCGTCGTACAAAACTTCAGGCAAATCGGATAATAATTGCGACCTCTAGAGGCTCAAGAAGTCAAGATCCCAGATCGGTTTATATGACAGCTATATCAGGTTATGAACCGATTTGAACCTAATTTGACACAGTTGTTAAGAGTAAGAATAAAATAGGTCATGAAAAATTTCAGCCAAATGGGATAGGAATGGCGCCCTCTACAAACTCAAGAAGTCAAGAGCCAAGATCGGTTTATGTGACTGCTATATCAGGTTATGGACTGATTTGAACCATTCATTGCACAGTTGTTTGATATCATAACAAAACACGTCGTGCAAAATTTCATTCCAATCGGATACTAATTGCGCACTCTAGAGGCTCAAGAAGTCAAGACCCAAGATCGGTTTATATGGCAGCTAATCAGGTTATGGACCGATTTGAACTATACTTGGCACAGTTGTTGAATATCATAACAAAACACGTCGTGCAAAATTTCATTCCAATCGGATAAGAATCGCGCACTCTAGAGGCTCAAGAATTCAAGACCCAAGATCGGTTTATATGGCAGCTATATCAGGTTATGGACCGATTTGAACCATACTTGGCACAGTTGTTGGATATCATAACAAAACACGTTGTGCAAAATTTTATTCTAATCGGATTAGAATCGCGCACTCTAGAGGCTCAAGAAGTCAAGACCCAAGTTGATATGGCAGCTATATCAAAACATGGACCGATATGGCCCATTTACAATGCCAACCGACCTACACTAATAAGAAGTATTTGTGCAAAATTTCAAGCGGCTAGCTTTACTCCTTCGGAAGTTAGCTTGCTTTCGACAGACAGACAGACGGACGGAGGGCAGACGGACAGACATGGCTTGATCGACATCTTATGGTGGAGGGTATAAAAACAGAATGGCGAAATTAGTATACCCCCCATCTTATGGTGGAGGGTATAAAAAGAGAATTATGCAAAATTTTGTGAAAATCGGACAACAAATCGGACCTGTACCTTGATTACAAAAATACATGGACAGACAGACAGACGGACATAGTTAAATCGAATCAGGAAGTGATTCTCAGCCGATGCGTATACTTATCGATGGGTTTAGCTCTTCTCCTTCTTAGCGTTGCAAACAAATGCACAAATCTATAATACCCTGTACCACAGTTATGGTGTAGGGTTTAAAAATGTAAACAATTGTGAAATAATCACCTTTTTGTTAGTGCAAATGCATGCACAAACAAGAACAATTATATTGCGGGAGCAGACAAAGATGCCTGGTGAAAATATTTTTATACAAGGTAAATTTGGTCAGAAATGAATTCCATCTCTTGTTTCTGTGGATATAATGTATTTCCTTTTCTACTCTAAATAAAATTATATGAAGAAATTTAATATGCGACAACAGCCGCGATTTTACAGAAATTGGTTATCAACACTATTGCTAAGAAGACAACATACAGCATTAGAGCTCGACTCGTCCTGATATTTTGGTACGCTTTAGAGTTAAAAACAAGTAAGAGCGTGCTAAGTTCGGCTGGGCCGAATCTTATGTACCCTCCACCATGGATCGCATTTGTCGAGTTCTATGCGCGGTATCTCTTTTTGGGCAAACAAACAATATTGCCGATATTTACAAATGTACCGATTTGCGCCATAAGCACAGTTATTGGAAGTCATAACAAAACACCTCCTGCAAAATTTCAGCCAAATCCGATGAGAACTCTATTGGCTCAAGAAGTCAAGATCCAAGATCGGACCGATTTGAGTCATAATTGTTGGAAGTGATACCAAAACACTACGTGCAAAATTTCAGTCAAATCGGACGAGAAATCTAGAGGCTTAAGAAGTCAAAACCTAAGATGGGTTTATATGGCATCAATATCTAAACATGAACCGATGTGGCCCATTTACAATCCCTACCGATCTGCACTAATAAAAAGTATTTGTCCAAAATTTCAAGCGGCTAGCTTTACTCCTTCGAAAGTTAGCGTGCTTTCGACAGACAGACGGACGGACATTCCGTTTGCGACACATCGACATATCCATTTCCGACTATATAAAGAATGTATATTCTTTACCGTTGTAAAAATTTAAGACAATCTAATCTGTCTAAAAGTCTGTCTATTGAAATCACGCTACAGTCCTCAAAAATAGGGATACTGAGCTTAAAATTTGCACAGATTCTCTTTTTGTCCATAGGCAGGTTAAGTTCGCAGATGGTTTATATCGGACTATATATTGATATAGCCCCTATATAGACCATTCCGCTGATTTAAGGTCTTAGGCCCATAAAAACCACATTTATCATCCGATTTTGCTGAAATTTGGGACAGTGAGTTGTGTTAGGCCCTTCGCTAACCTTCTTTAATTTGTCCCTGATCGGTATAGATTGGATATAGCTGCCATATAGACCGATCTCTCGATTTAAGGTTTTGAGGCCATAAAAGGTGCATTTATTGGCCGATTCGCGGAAGCTTAGGACAGTGAGTTGTACTAGGCCCTTCGACATCCTTCTACAATTTGGCCCAGATCGACTTAAGGTTTTGGCCCCATAAAAGACGCATTTATAATACGATTTCACCGAAATTTGGGACAGTGGGTTGTGTTAGTCCCTTCGAAATCCCTCGTCAATTTAGCCCAGTTCGGTTCAGATTTGGATATAGCTGCCATATAGACCAATCTCTCGATTTGAAATCTTGGCCCCTTAAAAGGCGCATTTGAAATCCGGTTTCGCTGAAATTCGACACAGTGACTTGTGGTAGGCTTTTCGACATCCGTGTTCTATATGATTCAGTTCGGTCTATATTTGGATATAGCTGACAAAAAGACCAATATTTTGTTCAACAAAATTGAACAGTGACTTGTATTTATTAGACCACTCAGTTTCCATGTCGAATTTGGTCCAAATCGGACCATATTTCGATAAAGCTGCAATGGGGCCATAAATTATATATTTTCACTGGATTATGATGAAAGGCGGATAACATATATATTTTCCACAGATACTTAATATTGATGTAGGTCGTTCGGGATTGCAAATGGGCTATATCAGTTCACATTTGGCCTCTTGGGCCCCTGGCAATTTTTATTCGATTTGGCTGAAGCGTTGCATAGAGTATTCAATTATGACTTGCAACAACTGTGGCAAGTTCTGTCCAAATCGGTCAAGAACCTGATATAGCACAATCAGCCTCAATTTTCATCCTATTTGGCTAAAATTTTGCGAATACTTTTCTGTTATAACTGCCAGCAAGTGTGCTAAGTACGGTCGGAATCAGTCTATAACCTGATATAACTCCCATGTAAACCGATCTCCCGATTTGATTTCTTGACCCCCTGGAATCCTGAATTTTCATCCAATTTGGCTAAAGTTGTGTTCCGTTATGACTAACAACAGCTGTGTTCAGTACAGTATAAATCGGTCAAGAACCGGATATAGCTCTCATACAGACCGATATCCCGATTTAGCTTCTTGAGAACCTGGAAGCCGTAATTTTTGTCCGATTTAGCTGAAATTTTGCACATAGTCTCTATTTTGATTTCCACCAACTGTGCCAACTACGGTTTAAATCTGTGTATAACCTGATATAGATCCCATATAAACTGATCTCCTGATTTGACATCTTAACCTGGTATAGGTCCCATATAAACCGATCTACCGATTTGACTTCCTGAGCCTTTAATTAGAGCAATATTTGTCCGATTTGGCTGAAATTATGCTTGTGGTGTTTTGTTATGACTTACAACAACTGTGCTAAGTAGGGTCCAAATATGTCTATAACCTGATATGGCTCCCATATAAACCGATCTCCCGATTTGACTTCATGAGCCACTGGAAGCCGCAATTTCTGTCCGATGTGGTAAGTTTTGGTAAGTATTAGACTAAAAACAAGTAATTTCATCCGGCCGGGCCGAATCTTGGGAACCCATCGCCGTGGTTTCTGTTAAAATATAAAGTATCTGAGCAAAGTTTCAAGCGGCTAGCTCAACGCCTTCGACCGCTATCGTTAGTTTGACAGACGGACGGACGGACATGGCTAGTTCGAATCAGAATGGTGGTAGGTGTAGTAAAACCATGTAAAACCATCTAAACTTAACACTTAAATTTCTTTTCAACAGCTATATCCAAATCTTAACAGATACGGCTCATTTGCAATCCCCAACGATCTAAATCAATATTACATAGCTGTGCAAAATGTCAAGCGGGTAGCTTTACGCGTTCGACCGCTGTCGTGATTTCGATAGACGACGGACGGACATGGCTAGATCGAATCAGAATGTCGAGAGGATCCAGAATTTATACCTTTTATGGGGTCGTAGATCAATATTTCGAGTGTTACATACGGAATGACTAGATTAGACGGACATGGCTAGATCGAATCAGAATGTCGAGAGGATCCAGAATTTATACCTTTAATGGGGTCGTAGATCTATATTTCGAGGTGTTACAAACGGAATGACTAGATTAGTATACCCCCATCCTATGGTGGTGTGTATAATAAATAAATAAATAAACTAACAAAAAACAAAATTTTATTATAAATATGTATAGTTTATGTACAATTAAAAAAATTATTTCGAGTGGATTAGTTAAAACTAAACGGAATAGAAGTAGAGATTTTTCAGTAAATTTGTGCAGATGTATTAACACACAGAAAAATTGCCAATATTTTATTCCATCAATTATTTTGAGTTCAGTTAAAAATGCAATACACAATGGCTCATCATATGTACCGAAAAGAGAATAGTTTATTTCTATTTATTGGGTTGCCCAAAAAGTAATTGCGGATTTTTCATAAGGTCGGCGTTGACAAATTTTTTCACAGCTTTAGAAAAAAAGTGTAAAAAAAGTATATTTCATTAAAGTTCATTCTAAGTTTTATTAAAAATGTATTTACTTTCTTTGAATAAATCCGCAATTACTTTTTGGGCAACCCAATAGATAACGTTGAACCATCACGAAGTTCATGTGAAGTAATTATTTTTTAGATATTCAATTACTAAAAATCAATAAAAACAAGTAAAAGCGTGCTAAGTTCGGCCGGGCCGAATCTTATATACCCTCCACCATGGAGCGCAGTTGTCGAGTTCTTTTCCCGACATCTCTTCTTAGGCAAAAAGTGATATAAGAAAAGATTTGCTCTGCTATTAAAGCGATATAAAGATATGATCCGGTTTAGACCACAATTAAATTATATGTTGGAGACCTGTATAGAATGTCAGCCAATTCGAGTAAGAATTGCGCCCTTTGGGGGCTCAAGAAGTAAAATAGAGAGATCATTTTATATGGGAGCTGTATCGGGCTATAAACAGATTTAGACCATAATAAACACGTATGTTGATGGTCAAGAGAGGATCCATCGTACAAAATTTAAGGCAAATCGGATAATAATTGCGACTTCTAGAGGCTCAAGAAGTCAATACGCAAGATCGGTTTATATGGCAGCTATATCAGGTTATGAACCGATTTAAACCTTTTTTGACACAGTGGTTGAAAGAAAAAATAAAAAATAAAAAACGTCATGCAAAATTTCAGCCAAATCAGGTAGGAATTGCGCCCTCTAGAAGCTCAAGAAGTCAAGTCCCAAGATCTGTTTATATGACAGCTATATCAGTTTATGAGCCGATTTGAACCATTTTTGGCACACTTGTTGGATATCATAAAAAAAACATTTCGTGCAAAATTTCATTCCAATCTGATAAGAATTGCGCACTTTAGAGGCTTAAGAAGTCAAGACCCAAGATCGGTTTATATGGCAGCTATATCAGGTTATGGGCCGATTAGGACCATACTTGCCACAGTTGTTGGATATCATAACAAAACACGTTGTGCAAAATTTCATGCCAATCGGATAAGAATTGCGCACTTTAGAGGCTCAAGAATTCAAGACCCAAGATCGGTTTATATGGCAGCTATATCAGATTATGGACCGATTTGCACCATATTTAGCATAGTTGTTGGATATCATAGCAAAACACGTCGTGCAAAATTTCATTCCAATCGGATAAGAATTGGGCACTCTAGAGGCTCAAGAAGTCAAGACCCAAGATCTGTTTATATGGCAGCTATATCAGATTATGGACCGATTTGAACCATACTTGGCACAGTTGTTGGACATCATAACAAAATACGTCGTGCCAAAATTCATTCAAGTCGGGTAAGAATTGCGCACTCTAGAGGCTCAAGAAGTCAAGACCCAAGATCGGTTTATATGGCAGCTATATCAGATTATGAACCGATTTGAACCATACTTGGCACAGATGTTGGATGTCATAACAAAACACGTCGTGCAAAATTTCGTGCCAATCGGATAAGAATTGCGCACTCTAGAGGTTCAAGAAGTCAAGACCCAAGATCGGTTTATATGGCAGCTATATCAAAACATGGACCGATATGGCCCATTTACAATACCAACCGACCTACACTAATAAGAAGTATTTGTGCAAAATTTCAAGCGGCTAGCTTTACTTCTTCGGAAGTTAGCGTGCTTTCGACAGACAGACGGACGGACGGACGGACGGACAGACGGACGGACATGGCTAGATCGACATAAAATTTCACGACAATCAAGAATATATATACTTTATGGGGTCTCAGACGAATATTTCGAGTAGTTACAAACAGAATGACGAAATTAGTATACCCCCCATCTTATGGTGGAGGGTATAAAAAATGTCTTTAACGCTATATGAAGTTCAACTTTATTCGAAAGTAGTGTATTTTAACTCAGCCATGGGTTCACTTTTTTTTGAGTGCGTAGATGGGTCAGTTCCAGCACCCAATAGCGATCACAATTTTCAAAAGAGCAAAATTGAGGTATCTTTACCAATTTCACAGTAACAGAAGAATTTGGGCAATCTTCGATTTTGAAAAAATGTGTGACCTATATTACAGTGACCAATGCTTGGCTTTTCGACATCCGTGCGCTATACTGCAAACTGCAAATTTTGCCCATGAACATTCCATTAAGGAACAGGGGCAAACTTCTCACATATTAATGAGTGCAGTCCGATTTAAGTTTAGGCTCAATGCTAAGGGCCTCCTTTTTATGGTCAAGTCCGAACGGCGTGCTGCAGTGCGGCACCTCTTTGGAGAGAAGTTTTATGCGACCGTGCCCCATATGGTCCTCATAAAATAATTTTTGAATATAGCTGTGATGTAGACCGATCTATGGATTCTAGTTCTTAAGCCCATAAATTGGCGTTTATTGCCCGATTTAACTAAAATTTGGCACAGTGAGTTGTGTTGTGCCCTCCAAAATAAGCGTTCAATAAAGCCCCCATTGGTCTATATTTGGACATAATTTGGCCCAATCGGAACATATTTCCATATAACTGTTATGGGTTCATAAATGATGCATTTTTCACCAGGTTATGATAAATGGTGATTAATATACATCGCTGAGGTGGTTGGTATCCAAAGCTCAGCCCGGCCAAACTTAATGCCTTTTTATACTCTCCACCATAGGATGGGGGTATATTAATTTCGTCATTCTGATTGTAACCCCTCGAAATACGCGTATATATATTCTTGATCGTCATGTCATTTTAAATCGATCTAGCCATATCCGTCGGTCTGTCGGTCCGTCCGTCTGTCTGTCGAAAGCACGATAATTTTCCAAGGAGTAGAGCTAGCCGCTTGAAATTTTGCAAAAATACTTTTTTTTGGTATCACTTCCAACAACTGCGTAAAGTATGATTCAAAGCGGTTCATATTTTGGTATAGCTGTCATATAAACCGATCTTGGATCTTGACTTCTTGAGCCAATAGAGCGCGCAATTCTCATCCGATTTTGCATGAGGTATTTTGTAATGACTTCCAATAACTGTGCCATGTATGGCTCAAATCGGTAAATAACTTGATATAGCTGCCATATAAACCGATCTGGCATATTGACTTCTTGAGCCTCTAAATGGCGAAATTTTTATCCGATTTGGAAGAAATTTCGTACAACGGCTTCTCTCATGTCTTTCAACATACGTGTCTAATATGGTCTGAATCAATGATAGGTTGACAGCTCCCATATAAACCTATCTCCCGATTTTGCTTCTTTAGCCCCTACAAGGCGCAATTCTTATCCCAATGAAATATTACACAATGACTTCTACAATGTTCAGCATTCATTTATTGTCGGACTGTAACTTCAATAGCTCTAATAGCATAAAAGTTCTTATTCAATATTCTTTGTTTGCCAAAAAAGAGATACCGCGCATAGAACTCAACAATTCGGCCCGGCTGAACCCTTTTACTTGTTGTTGATACTAAAACGTACTTTATTTACAGACAGAACTACAGCTCTGAAATTTGGGATACAGTTACAACTAGGCCCGTTGTACTGGGCTGCTAGAAGATTTTTTTTTTTGAAATTTGTACATTGAAGTACTAAAAAGTGCACAATGGTACTTTATTTACGGATTGAGCTAAGACTCAAAATTGCGATACAGTTACACCTTGACAGTATATATCATCCTTGATATTGGGTATACTATCGGGAGCAGCGAAGCGATCGGGCATATGCTAGTATATATATGTAAAAGAACTCCGTGACTGACTGATTGGGTGACTGATCAACACCCAGCCCAAACGGTACTTAATCGTACAAAAAAAGGTACTTTCTCTACAGACTGAAAGCTAACTGAGCTAAAGTTCTGAAATTTGGGATACAAATGCATCTTCGCAGTATATACCGGGTGACTAGAAGATTTTTTGAAATTTGTCAATTTAGGTACTAAAACGTACAATATGGGACTTTCTTTACAAACTGGCCCAGATGTATGAAATAAAGGCTACAGCTACACCATGAAAATAAATATTGTGCAACTAGATTTTTTTGAAATTCGTCAACTATGGTACTAAAACCTACAAAATGGTACCTTCTTTTCTGATTGAGCTTAACCTATTCAATTTGTAATGCAGTTAAGATGTTTAACATTCATACATTTTGGTACTAATCCGTACAAATCATACTTTCTTTACAGACTGAGCTACAGCTCTGAAATTTGTGATACAGGAACAACTTGGCAGTATAAACCGGGTGACTAGAAGATTTATTTAAAATGTATACGTTTAGGTCTAAAACGTACAAAATTGTACCTTTTTGGCGGATTGAACTACAACTCTAAAATTTGGAATACGGTTCGACCATGAATTCGGGCGATTAGAATTCGAGCATTCTTTTACTGAAACGAACAAGATGGTACTTTCATTTCAGACTGAGCTACAGCTGTGAAATTTGGGACACAGGTACATCTCGGCAGTGTGTACCGGATAACTAGAAAATATTTTTTTTAAATTTTTACATTTATTTACTATAACTTACAAAATGGTACTTTTTTAACGGATTGAGCTAAAGAAGATAAAATTACGCGTTCGATAGTCGGACATGGCAAGATTGAGTCAGAACGTCGAGATGATTAATAATATATATACACTTTATGGGATCTCAGGCGAATATTTCGATGTGTTGCAAACGGAATAACTAGATTAGTATACCCCAATCCTATGGTGGTGGGTATAAAAAGGTTGTTGATGTTCTCGCCAGGATTGGTGGTCAGACGTTCTAACCAAAGAAGATTGAAATAACAGAGAAATTTTGTGCTCATTTGACAGCAAATGTCAAGCTTTTAGATGTCGGTAATAATTTTAGTTTTCTTCAAAGCAAGCAGCTCTGCCGATAAATTAAAAAGAAATCAAATTTACAGCCAAAAGAATAGAAATAAAAGAAAGAGAGATACACATATTGAAAGCTAAGCCTGCCGAAACCTTACATACGTGCACAACATTATAGTTTCCTTCACAGGAAAAGAAATAACCCATATTAAGAAAATGTTTGTATTGACGAAAATTGCATTCTTAGATAATTCTCATTTATCTATATTCACAAACGCCACCAATCGGTCTACGGGCGAAGTTCAAATTCTTTATCTACATTTATTTTATCTATGGTTCTAACCTATGCACCAGGTAATTCCTAAATTCACAAAAGTTGTAACTAATTGTACGATTTCCTAATTATTTTTCAATTCCGTCAAAAACTAATTTTTATACCCTAGACCACCACTGTGGAACAGGGTATTATAGATTTGTTTGCAACGCTAACAAGGAGAAGAGCTAGACTCATCGATAACTATACGGATCGGCTTAGAATCACTTCCTGATTCTGTCTGTCCATGTGTTCTTGTAATCATTGTCCTCCTTTCACAAAATTTTGCAAAAATCTCTTTTTTGGTCCAAGGACGAACGCTATTGAATCGAACCATTTATATCCTTTATCCCATGTGCCCTTTTAAGGCTGTAAAAGCCACAATTTCGGTCCGATCCTTACAAAATTTGGTAAAAATTGTTTTTTCTTGACGTCCCATTATGTGCGCAAAATTTCATTGAAATCGGTTTGGATTTAGATATAGCTCCCATATATATCTTTCATCCGATATGCTCTTTTAAAGCTGTAGGAGCCACAATTTTGGTCCGATCTTTACCAAATATAGCATGATATGTTTCGTGTGACGTCAAAATACGTGTGCAAAATTTCATCAGAATCGGTTTAGATTTAGATGTAGCTCCCATGTATATCATTCATCCGATATGCCCTTTTAAAGCTGTAGTAGCCACAATTTTGGTCCAATCCTTACAAAATTTTGCAGGAGATGTTCTATTTCACGTCGCATTACAAGCAAAAAATTTCATCAAAATCGAACCAGATTTAGGCAAAGTTCCCATATATATCTTTTATTCGTTTCGACTTTTAAGGCTGTAGTAGCTACAATTTTGGTCCGATCTCTACAAAATTTTTATGAGATGTTTTAATTGACATCCCAATACGTGTGCAAAATTTCATCAAAATCGAATCGTAACACTCAAATAATTTATATATCATTTATGAGTTTCGACTTTTAAGGCTGCAGAAGCAACAATTTTCATACCATCGTAAGAAAATCATAGAAGATTCTATTCGATATTTCATTAGGTATGCAAAATTAAAGTCTGACTAAATTGGGATATAAGTGCTATATATTAAAAGTATTACGTATACTCGGTGGTGTAGGGTATTATATAGTCGGCTCCGCCCGACTTTTGCTTTTCTTTACTGGGTTTTTACTTGGTTTATGACGTTTTTGTATGTATTACACGTCGGATATGTCATACAAAGCCACGGTAGGAAACCTGGAAGTGATGGAAGAAGTTTCCGAGCGGATACCTAAGACGACACTTGAGGTCGGCGGCACAGACGGCACGAAACGCTGGTACTGCCATCTGGAAGATCATGCAACACAAATGTATCAAAACTAATGGACAGGTTGGGCCTGGGGATCTACATTGAGAACCCAGGGACTGAGATCTTTCTTCGACTGCCTGACCATTATACTGTCCTGCAGGCGGAGATCCGGGCGATGACGGACATCTATTCGGACAGTAAACTGGCCATAAGGGCAATAACAGCCAAGACGGTAAAGTCACGAACAGAGTTGCAGTGTAAGAAGGAGATTAACGAATTCTCTGAAGTTTGCACGATCCGCATCGTTTGGGTGCCGGGCCGTAGCGGAGTAAGGGGAATAAAAAAGCAGATGATTTGGCAGTGAAGGCCAGAGGACTACCCGCAATAAACTTGAATAACCCGAAGCCTTGCGGGTCGGCGCAGTCCGACTTAAGGACGAACGTGCATTTAACACTGTGTAACAGCGAAACGATCGGTAGGACGACGAAAATTCTATGAGGTGATCAGGATTGTGAAAAGACGAGGCTATTGCTGAGATGAAGTAAAAGGAATTCAGTATTGCTTTCGGTATCATAACGGAACACATAGGACTACGAGCTCACTTATGCAAAATGGGTGGGACAAGATGAGATGATGATGCGTTGGAGCATTTCCTATGTCATTGGCCGGCTTTCGCGGCTAACAGAAACCGGCACTTAGGTGGGGACGCAATACCAGACATTAACCCTCCTAGGGGCGTGGTATGGAAAATAATTAAGGATTTTTTTAAGCAGCACGGAATTCCTCTCTTAGATATTCTTTTTCGATTAATTTTTTAGTATTTAGAGCGTTCAACAAGCCGATTACTTGCTTAGGTGTATATCTATTATAAAGGCATGGGCCACATTACTATCCTCTTTTCAGGGTCGCTTTTACATGTTTTAACTGGTTTTTGTTTACATTCATCGTTTTTTTATTAAAAAGAAAAGAAATCATACAGCTGGATTGTAACGTAATTCGTTTTTTTTTCGTGTACAATTACAATTAATTTGCGCATCAAATGCGTAACACTCATAATCCACAACGTCAACAAACATTTGCTGTTTAATGAGAATGGCATCAGCACAATTGCATGATAACAATTAAAAGTGTTGCAGCAAGAAAGATAAATATAAAAAATATCCATTATAAAAGTAAATGATTATTTCCACAAAGAGAACGAGAACAGACCCAACATAGACTTGACTCAGTCAGAGAATGTTATTTCCCAAAAAAAAGGGACAAATTGCAACAGTCATCTAATCAATTGCACATCAATCTTCTTGCAACAATGAATGGTAGTAAGTAAGGACAGATGGAGGGTGCAAAATTTAGGAGAGTTCATATTGTCTGGGAATTGTTGGCAGTGTTTAAAAAAACGTTCATCACAATTAAACAAGCATACAAAGCATCGCAAAATTAAAGAATGAGAAAGTCACAATTCAAAGGATGAATGGTAGAAGTCAATGGAGATACGTGTGTGGCACGTACGATTGAGAAACCACCCTTAATTGTTTTGTCTTGCATAATACCATGCATTTCGGAAATAGGTGAGAGAAATTGCTATAGATATTTCCTATTCGGGTGCAGAGTAATTACCCTTATAATTACTTCCCCTACATCGTTTTGATTAAATGCCAATTCTAAACGAGTCTAGCTCATCTATCATTTTTGTTTCCACAGAAATTTTTTGTCGCAAATGACATACAACAAATTTCACAAAAGAAAGTAAAATGAATTCGTTTGTTTATTTTGTCTCTCTTTCGTTGCCTTAGTTTTGTGGAAGTTGTTTGTAGCGCCATGGAATTCTAGAGATTTGTAAGATAAATTTTTGCTTCGACAATTTGTTTTAGTGTAACGAATTCTTTCAACGTCTTTCTGTGTCAAGTCTCTACGCAACATTACGCCGTCACCTTGCAAATTTGCCCATGAAGATTCCATTAAGGGTCAGACTTCTCACATATCAATGAGTGCTGTCCGATTCAAGTTTGAGCTCAACGATAAGGGGCCTCGTCATAAGTTATAAGTTTCACTTGTTAAGGAATAGGGCGCAGTTGGTAAAGCAGTGAGAACACTCATCTTCAGTCAGCAGGATCCTTGCGGAAATACTTCCTCAGCTGATGCCGTCGAAATACAGTCTGAGTTCGCAACTTTTCCCCTAGCACATAACCAAATCAAGCACTCACACAAGGTTTGCCGCATCACGTCTCGTTTAGTGAATACCATGCTACGGAAATAGTAAATGTATATCACTTGACTAACTGTACAACAATATATTGGGATGCCCAAAAAGTAATAGCGGAATTTTTAAAAGAAGGTGAATGAACTTTAATCAAATATACTTTTTTTACACTTTTTTTCTAAAGCAAGCTAAAAGTAACAGCTAATAACTGGCAGAAGAAAGAATGCAATTACAGAGTCACAAGCTGTGAAAAAATTTGTCAACGCCAACTATATGAAAAATCCGCAATTACTTTTTGGCAACCCAATAGATATATGAGAATAGAGCACGTTGCTGATATATATTTCGGGCTTAGTGTTTGGGAAATCTCCCCAATCCCCAAAACACCCCTAAATCAGGCATATTTACCGACTATGTCAATGTGGAGCTTAAATGAAAGGAATTGAGGGGTAGAGCAAGAATTGATACCCATTTTCGGGACCAATTTTCTGGGGGTCTTTTACTGACCATCGCAATATGGGGCTCAAATAAAGGAGTAGAATACGAATTTGATATCCAAATGTAGGACCATGTATTTAGGGCATCACCCCTAACCCAAAACACCCCCCAAAGGGTAAACATTTTTCGACCATGCCAATATGTGGCTCAAATGAAAGGTATTTGAGATTAGAAAACAAATTTGATAACCTATTTGGGGCCATGTGTTTGGGGGACGCCTCATCCTGTAAACTCTTCTTAAGCCAATGGCAATATGGGGTTTAAATAAATGGTATTTAAAAGAAGAGCACGATGCTGATATTTTTTCAGGACCAAGTATCCGAGGGACCACCTCTCCCCCGAAGACACCACTAAATCAGATATCATGAGAATATCGGGCTGAAATGAAGTATTTTAAGAATGGAGTGCACCTTACATTCAAACTTGAATTCGTAGACCAATAAAGATCATGTGGGATTGTTAAACTGTTAGTCAAATTTGCATGGTATTTCACTAAAAGATCTTTAATTGTCGAAAATAATTATTCCAAGGAAACTTTTGTTCCATATAAAGTAAAAGAAAGTGCAGCAGAGCGGGCCCGGGTCAGCTAGTTTTATATAAAATCAAAGATTGATGTCGAATTGAGTGTTTACAAATTTAAGATCCATGAAAGGCGGAGCAAAGCTTCTTTCCGAATAATGGTTTCTGAAGAAATTTTTGAAGTCGTTATAAAACCTGATTTTTGGCCCGCTAAGGCATTTATCCCAGAATATATCATTAAGGATACGCCTCGATCTGATGTTGTTCACCTCCCAACTAATTCTAACTCTGAAATTATGCCAAAAAACTGAATTTATCATTTGCTGCTGATCACATATCTCTAGTATATCAAGTTGTTAGAGGGATAAATACAAAACTATCGTCTCTTTTAATGTCAGGATATTTTTTTAAAACACATCTCTGCAATCCAATCAACATTTCAGTCGTCTCAACCAAGAGACACATTGATTGCCCTTGGTGATTTTAATCTTCCTCAAATTAACTGGATTCATTCGCCCTAGTCAATTGATTTAACACCCGTGACAAAAAATTGCATTTCTAATGAATGCATCGGCATATATAATGAATGCATCGGCATATAAAGATATAAAGTAGCTGATAACGATTCAGGCATTGCCGACATCTTTGCTGACTTATTAAGCACTACTTACTCAGATAATTATTATGATTTATGTGGAACATATCTGGGATTAGAACGTGGAACTGGAACTGAGATTGGCGAAAACGTAATAATTGAAAATTTAAGGTCACTGTAGATAACTTTTAATCCCGGTCCAGATGGAATTCCATCGAACATTTTAAAGCATTGCGCTCTCGAACTTTCGTATCCCCTTTGTACACTTTTCAACAAGCTGTGAAAAAATTTGTCAATGCCGACTATATGAAAAATCCGCAATTACTTTGTGTACAACCCAATAAATGCCTTTAAATGAATCCCATATGATCTTTATTATACCCTCCACCATAAGATGGGGGGTATACTAATTTCGTCATTCTGATTGTAACTACTCGAAATATTCGTCTGAGACCCCATAAAGTATATATTCTTGATCGTCGTGAAATTGTATGTCGATCTAGCCATGTCCGTCCGTCTGTCCGTCCGTCCGTCCGTCCGTCTGTCCGTCCGTCCGTCCGTCCGTCTGTCCGTCCGTCCGTCCGTCCGTCCGTCCGTCTGTCCGTCCGTCCGTCCGTCTGTCTGTCGAAAGCACGCTAACTTCCGAAGGAGTAAAGCTAGACGCTTGAAATTTTACACAAATACTTCTTATTAGTGTAGGTCGGTTGGTATTGCAAAAGGGCCAAATCGGTAAATGTTTTGATATAGCTGCCATATAAACCGATCTTGGGTCTTGACTTCTTGAGCCTCTAGAGCGCGCAATTCTTATCCGATTGGAATGAAATTTTGCACGACGTGTTTAGTTACGATATCCAACAACTGTGCCAAGTATGGTTCAAATCGGTCCATAACCTTATATAGCTGTCATATAAACCGATCTTGGGTCTTGACTTCTTGAGCCTCTAGAGGGCGCAATTCTTATCCAATTTGAATGAATTTTGGCACGTAGTATTTTGTTATGATATCCAACAACTGTGCCAAGTATGGTTCAAATCGGTTCATAACCTGATAGAGCTGCCATATAAACCGATCTGGGGTCTTGACTTCTTGAGCCTCTAGAGTGCGCAATTCTTATCCGATTGGGATGAAATTTTGCACGACGTGTTTTGTTACGATATCCAACAACTGTGCCAAGTATGGTTGAAATCGGTCCATAACCAGATATAGCTGTCATATAAACAGATCTGGGGATTTGACTTCTTGAGCTTCTAGAGGGCGCAATTTCTATCCGATTTGGTTGAAATTTCGCAAGACGTTTTTATACCCTCCACCATAAGATGGGGGGTATACTAATTTCGTCATTCTGATTGTAACTACTCGAAATATTCGTCTGAGACCCCATAATGTATATATTCTTGATCGTCGTGAAATTGTATGTCGATCTAGCCATGTCCGTCCGTCCGTCTGTCTGTCGAAAGCACGCTAACTTCCGAAGGAGTAAAGCTAGACGCTTGAAATTTTACACAAATACTTCTTATTAGTGTAGGTCGGTTGGTATTGCAAAAGGGCCAAATCGGTAAATGTTTTGATATAGCTGCCATATAAACCGATCTTGAGTCTTGACTTCTTGAGCCTCTAGAGCGCGCAATTCTTATCCGATTGGAATGAAATTTTGCACGACGTGTTTAGTTACGATATCCAACAACTGTGCCAAGTATGGTTCAAATCGGTCCATAACCTTATATAGCTGTCATATATACCGATCTTGGGTCTTGACTTCTTGAGCCTCTAGAGGGCGCAATTCTTATCCGATTGGGATGAAATTTTGCACGACGTGTTTTGTTACGATATCCAACAACTGTGCCAAGTATGGTTCAAATCGGTCCATAACCTGATATAGCTGTCATATAAACAGATCTAGGAACTAGACTTCTTGAGCTTCTAGAGGGCGCAATTTCTATCCGATTTGGCTGAAATTTCGCAAGACGTTTTTATACCCTCCACCATAAGATGGGGGGTATACTAATTTCGTCATTCTGATTGTAACTACTCGAAATATTCGTCTGAGACCCCATAAAGTATATATATTCTTGATCGTCGTGAAATTTTATTTCGATCTAGCCATGTCCGTCCGTCTGTCCGTCCGTCCGTCTGTCTGTCGAAAGCACGCTAACTTCGGAAGGAGTAAAGCTAGCCGCTTGAAATTTTGCACAAATACTTCTTATTAGTGTAGGTCGGTTGGTATTGTAAATGGGCCATATCGGTCCATGTTTTGATATAGCTGCCATATAAACCAATCTTGGGTCTTGACTTCTTGAGCCTCTAGAGTGCGCATTTCTTATGCCATTGGGATGAAATTTTGCACGACGTGTTTTGTTATGATATCCAACAACTGTGCCAAGTATGGTTCAAATCGGTTTATAACCTGATATAACTGCCATATAAACCGATCTGGGGTCTTGACTTCTTGAGCCTCTAGAGTGCGCAATTCTTATCCGATTGGAATGGAAGTTTGCACGACGTGTTTCGTTATTATATCCAACAACTGTGCCAAGTATGGTTCAAATCGGTTCATAACCTGATATAGCTGTCATATAAACAGATCTGAGGACTTAACTTCTTGAGCTTCTAGAGGGCGCAATTCCTATCTGATTTGGCTGAAATTTCGCAAGACGTTTTTATACCCTCCACCATAAGATGGGGGGTATACTAATTTCGTCATTCTGATTATAACTACTCGAAATATTCGTCTGAGACCCCATAAAGTATATATATTCTTGATCGTCTTGAAATTTTATGTCGATCTAGCCATGTTCGTCCGTCTGTCCGTCCGTCCGCCTGTCTGTCGAAAGCACGCTAACTTCCGAAGGAGTAAAGCTAGCCGCTTGAAATTTTGCACAAATACTTCTTATTAGTGTAGGTCGGTTGGTATTGTAAATGGGCCATATCGGTCCATGTTTTGATATAGCTGCCATATAAACCGATCTTGGGTCTTGACTTCTTGAGCCTCTAGAGGGCGCAATTCTAATCCGATTGGAATGAAATTTTGCACGACGTGTTTTGTTATAATATCCAACAACTGTGCTAAGTATGGTTCAAATCGGTTTATAACCTGATATAGCTGCCATATAAACCGATCTGGGGTCTTGACTTCTTGAGCCTCTAGAGTGCGCAATTCTTATCCGATTAGACTGAAATTTTGGCGCGACGTGTTTTGTTATGGTATCCAATAAATGTGCCAAGTATGGTTCCAATCGGTCCGTAACCTGATATAGCTGCCATATAAACCGATCTTGGGTCTTGACTTCTTGAGCCTCTAGAGGGCGCAATTCTAATCCGATTGGAATGAAATTTTGCACGACGTGTTTTGTTATGATATCCAACAACTGTGCCAAGTATGGTTCAAATCGGTTCATAACTTGATATAGCTGCCATATAAACCGATCTGGGATCTTGACTTCTTGAGCCTCTAGAGGTCGCCATTATTATCCGATTTGCCTGAAATTATGTACGACGGATCCTCTCATGACCATCAACGTACGTGTTTATTATGATCTGAATCGGTCTATAGCCCGATACAGCCCCCATATAAATCGATCTCTCTATTTTACTTCTTGAGCCCCCAAAGGGCGCAATTCTTATTCGAATTGGCTCACATTTTACACAGGTCTCCAACATGTAATAATAAATGGTGATTTTTTTGAGGTTAGGATTTTCATGCATTAGTATTTGACAGATCACGTGGGATTTCAGACATGGTGTCAAAGAGAAAGATGCTCAGTATGCTTTGACATTTCATCATGAATAGACTTACTAACGAGCAACGCTTGCAAATCATTGAATTTTATTACCAAAATCAGTGTTCGGTTCGAAATGGGTTCATTCACCGTAACGTTGCCTCCAACAGCATCTTTGAAAAAATACGGTCCAATGATTCCACCAGCGTACAAACCACACCAAACAGTGCATTTTTCGGGATGCATGGGCAGTTCTTGAACGGCTTCTGGTTGCTCTTCACTCCAAATGCGGCAATTTTGCTTATTTACGTAGCCATTCAACCAGAAATGAGCCTCATCGCTGAACAAAATTTGTCGATTCACTGAAAATGATTTCACTGAAAATGATTCACTGAAAATGATTTGCAAGCGTTGCTCGTTAGTAAGTCTATTCATGATGAAATGTCAAAGCATACTGAGCATCTTTCTCTTTGACACCATGTCTGAAATCCCACGTGATCTGTCAAATACTAATGCATGAAAATCCTAACCTCAAAAAAATCACCCTTTATAATAATAGCAGAGCAAATCTTTTCTTATATCCTTTTTTGCCTAAGAAGAGATGCCGGGAGACGAACTCGGCAAATGCGATCCATGGTGGAGGGTATGTAAGATTCGGACCGGCCGAACTTAGCACGCTTTTACTTGTTTTTTTATACATTTCTTTTTATCGTTGACAAAGACGGGCTCTTAAAATATTTTAATCAATTATTGTGAAGTCTTGGGTAAGAAAGTTAAAATATAATACCGCAAACAACCTCAACTTAATTCCTATATTTCTTTATTCAGAAAACCGTGGTTGTCATCCTTTTTGACCACTGTGTCCTCTCTTTGTTCGTGTTGGCGTTTCCATTCAGATCCAATTGTAAAGGCCCAGTAGTGGGCGCTAAAGTAAATGTTATTGTTAATGTTACCACGCCAAGCGGGTGGTTTATCGTTTATAACATTGATCATGATGTGGTAGTTGTCTTTAAATGGCTATATGACTACCTTTTAAATATTCATCATTTTGTCCTTTTTTAATCAAATCAAATAGCAATATTAAACGATTTGCTGGTCTTAAGAACTAATTTGCAAGTCTATATATATGGTCATGTGAGGACCACCTGAACCTCTGAACACCTGGATTTGGCTGAAATTTTGCACGACGTGTTTTGTTATGACTTTCAACAACTGTATTAAGAATGGTTCAAATCGGTCCATAACCTGATATAGCTGCCATATAAACCGATCTGGGGTCGTGACTTCTTGAGCCTCTAAAGGGCAAGTATTACACGATTTGGCTAACATTTTGTGTTATATAAGATTCGGCCCGGCCGAACTTAGCACGCTTTTACTTGTTTTCTTCTAAATTCATTATTCTTTAAATGTTTTTTCTTCTTTTTATACCCTCCACCATAAGATGGGGGGGGGTATATTAATTTCGTCATTCTGTTTGTAACTACTAGAAATATTCGTCTGATCGTCGCGACATTTTATGTCGATCTAGCCATGTCCGTCCGTTCGTCCGTCTGTCTGTCGAAAGCACGCTAACTTCCGAAGGAGTAAAGCTAGCCGCTTGAAATTTTGCACAAATACTTCTTATTAGTGTAGGTCGGTTGGTATTGTAAATGGGCCATATCGGTCCATGTTTTGATATAGCTGCCATATAAACCGATCTTGGGTCTTGATTTCTTGAGCCTCTAGAGTGCGCATTTCTTATGCCATTGGGATGAAATTTTGCACGAAGTGTTTTGTTATGATATCCAACAACTGTGCCAAGTATGGTTTAAATCGGTTCATAACCTGATATACCTGCCATATAAACCGATCTTGGGTCTTGACTTCTTGAGCCTCTAGTGTGCGCAATTCTTATCCGATTTGAATGAAATTTTGCACGACGTGTTTTGTTATGATATCCAACAACTGTGCCAAGTATGGTTCAAATCGGTTTATAACCTGATATAGCTGCCATATAAATCGATCTTGGGTCTTGACTTCTTAAGCCTCTAGAGTGCGCAATTCTCATCCGATTGAAATGAAATTTTGCACGACGTGTTTTGTTATGATATCCAACAACTGTGCCAAGTATGGTTCAAATCAGTTCATAACCTGATATAGCTGTCATATAAACCGATCATGGGTCTTGACTTCTTCAGTCTCTAGAGGGCGCAATTATTATCCGATTGGAATGCATTTTTGCACGAAGTGTTTTGTTATAATATCCAACACCTGTGCCAAGTGTGGTTCAAATCGGTTCATAACCTGTTATAGCTGTCATATAAACAGATCTGGGGACTTGGCTTCTTGAGAATTTCGGGATTTAAACTACTCAAGGATACAGGGAATAGTAGACACAGAGCCTGTATTCTTGCCAAGAGTAGTCTAAATGTTTTTCTTCATCCGTCGCTAAGCACTGAAGATTTATTAATAGCCAGCCCTGAAATAAACAAGTCTCATTACTGGCTGGCTTCCCTTTATATGGCACAAGATTCAGAGATACCGCCTTCAAACCTTAAGTCGCTGGTTGAAGCTACTTCTGTAGGGAAGAAAAGCCTCATTGTATGAAGTGATGCTAATGCACATCACCAGATATGGGGAAGTCCGGATGTCAACGAAAGGGCTGAGCTGCTTATTGAACCTTATATATAAAAATCAATTTGTGTTTGTTTGTTTGTTTTTATGTTTGTGTGTTCCTTATAGACTCAGAAACGGCTGAACCGATTTTCTTGAAATTTTCACAGATGGTGCACAATGACCCCATGGTGAAAAAAGGGTACTACATATTTTGATATCTGAAGGGGGACGGAACTTCCCCCTTACCCTAATTTTCAGAAACGCCAGATCTCGGAGAATGGTGGTGCGATTTAAACGAAATTTTGTGTGCTCTCATATAGTACCTAAAAAATAAAAATTTTGTATCCAAATTTCGGATGGGATACCTGCGGTGCTGCCCCACCCTAAAACCTACAAAACATATATTTAGACCAATCACGACAATATGGGACTCAAATGAAAGATATTTAGGATAAAACACGTATCTGTTATCCAATTGCCGAACCAAGTGATAGGGGGACCACCCCAAGCCCCAAAACACTTCTAAATCGGACATATTTACCGACCATAGTAATATGAGACTCAAATGAAAGGTATTTGCGAGTACAATACGAATCTATTATCGAAATGTGGGACCACGTTTCTGGGACAAACAGGACTTTTTTTCTGACCATGGGAATATGGGGCTAAAATAAAAGGTATTTAAGTGTAAAATTCGAATCTGATATCCAAATATGGGTCCAAGTATTTAGGGGGCCGCCTCTCCCCAAAACCAGGGGGCAAATTTACGACCAAAGCCATGTGGGGCTCAAATGAAAGGTCTTTGGGAGTAAAGCACGAATCTGATATCAATATTCGGGAAAAGTGCCTATGGGGCCACCCCACCCCCACAACACCACCCAAATAGGAAGTATTTGCTGACTATTGCAATATGAGGCTCAAATAAGGGGGGTTTTAAAGTGGAACACGAATCCGATATACATTTTCAAGACCAACTCAGAGTGGCCGCCCATCCCACAAAACAGCCCCCAAGCTGGTCATGTTTGCCGACTATGGAAATATGGGGCTCCAATTAAAGGTATTTGGGAGTCGACCATGTATCTGATATCAACATTAGGGACCGACTGTCCAAAGGAAGTCCCACCATCATAGCAACCCCCAAATAGGACGTATTTGCTCACCAATACAATTTGGGTCTTAAAGAGAGTGCAACTAAATATTTATAGTTTTTGGGGCCAATACCCCAAACCGAACATATTTGCTGACTTTTGCAACAAAGAGTTTAAATGGGATTAGAAAACGAATTTGATATCCAATTTTAAGGCCAATGGCAATATGGGGTTCAAATAAATCATGTATAGATATATGTGTATAGAGCACGTTGCTGATATATTTTCAGGGCTTAGTTTTTGGGGGACTACCCCAATCCCCAAAAACACCCCTAGATCGGCTTTCCCATTTTCAACGAAAAACTGTTGTTTTACCAAACATTCTTGCTGTTTTGAGTAACAAATTTCCTTGAGTTTTGGGTAAGTTGAATGTTCATTAATATACACCTTATTTAATTTCTTTTTATACCCTCCACCATTGGTGGGAGTATACTAATTTCGTCATTCTGTTTGTAACACCTCGAATTATGCGTCTTAGACCCCATAAAGTATATAAATTCTTGATGATCATGTCATTTAAAGTCGATCTAGCCATGTCCGTCCGTCCGTCTGTCTGTTGAAAGCACGCTAACTTCCAAAGGAGTAAAGCTAGCCGCTTGAAATTTTGCAAAAATATTTTTTATTAGTGTAGGTCAGCTGGGATTGTAAATGGGACAAATCGGTCCATGTTTTGATATAGCTGCCATACAAACCGATCTACGGTCTTGACTTCTTGAGCCTCTAGAGGGCGCAATTCTTGTCCGATTTGACTGAAATTTTGCACGTGGTGTTTTGATATCACTTCCAATATTTATTTAAAGTGTGGTTCAAATCGGTGCATAACATGATATAACTGCCATATAAACCGATCTGGGATCTTGACTTCTTGAGCCTCTAGAGAACGCAATTCTCATCCGACTTGCCAACAATTTTTGTACAACGGCTTCATACATGGCCTTCAACATACGTGTGCAATATGGATCATTGATCTATAGCTTGATACAGCTCCCATATAAAACGATCTCCCGATTTTGCTTCTTAAGCCCCGAATCGGACTATAACTTGTTTTTTGGTAAATTTATTTTCGTCTATCCACGCTGCTTTCCAAAATGAAAATAGGCTTGTGTGGGAGAATAGCAAGAAATATATATATTGGGCCATTTGCACATCAAGTCGCATTATATGTGTGTCAAATAGTACACAACACCATCTTGCTTTTTGTAGAAACACATACCTACGGTTTATGTTATTAAATAACAATTTTAATTCGTGCAATGGAAAATTTGTTAAATATAAATAAAGCTTTTAACTAATCACTTGTCATGATTCAATGGCAAATAGGATTTCAATGTCAACAATTATCACTGTGTTAAAAATATTTTTATAAACCAATACCATGTTTAATTGGTCAAACTTAAGTCAATATTTTTTCTGTGTAGTCTACATATCTGAGGAGATCTCCTAGAGATATCAATGTGTTACTTAAGATATAAGCTAGCGCCGATAATATCCGCATCATTCCCATAAGCACAGACTATTGCTAATTTTCAGCCACAAATTTGGAATAATTGAAAATACCACTCCCCTATTCGCAAATTCCCCAGAACGGAACAGTTATAATAGTTCATGCTGTTATTGCGTTTGAAAATAATATGAAGTGGTGATAAAGGCATCTGTTGCCACTTCAGTAAGTACCAGAGGATGAACAACAGTACCAACCCCTAATTAATTTGATTTGATATCCTTATGATCAGCTCACATTTAATGATCCCAAGGGTTTAGCTATTCATGCAGTAATTTGAACATTCACATAAAAGGCGAACAACAAATACTTTGGTGTTTCCTTCATTGGTGTTTTGGCTACTTTAAGTGAGTGCCATAAAAGTGACTGATTTGACTTTGACTCCTGTCTATGGAATAACAGATCTGTGTCCCCTTTTCTTTAGGTATCGTTCCCATTGAAACAGAATTTTTCTGGTATACTATGCGTATGCAGAGTGTTTTCCTATTACCAGAAAAATAATCGAGACCAGCTTTTTGTTGCACATAGTTTCTTGTAAGGGTGATTTTTTAGCTATTATCTGAATCGTATCGTGAATATCATGAATCATCTTACAAACGAACAACCCTTGCAAATTATTGTCAAAATAATTGCTCTGCTAAGAAAGTACATCGCGCTAAAATTGTGTGCAACGACGAAGCTCAATTTGGCTCAATGGGCACGTAAATAAGCGGAATAGTCGATTTTAGAGTGAATATCAAAAAAAAAAAAAAAAAAAACATTGCAAGAGCTACCAATGCATCCAGAAACAGTCACAGTTCAGTGCGGTTTATGGGCTGGGGACATCATTGGACCATACTTCTTCCAAGATGATGCGAATCGTAACGTAACTGTGAATGGTGAGCGCTGTCGTGAGATGATATCTAATTGTTTTTGCCCAAAATGCAAGAGCTTGACTGGCATGACATGTGGTTTTAACAAGACGGTGCCACATGCCACGCAGTACGCATAGCTATAGATTTATTGAGAGGCGAGTTCGGTGAACTTTTCATTTCACTTTCGGGATCGGTCAATTGGCTGCCTACATCGTGTGTGGGGCTGTGCTAAATCTCATGTCTATACAGACAAACCCGCTTCAATTGGCGCAATTTTAATTTCATTTTTATTGGTTAACATATAAGACTTAGGGTCAAAGTTATTTATTTACAGAAGTTCAATTACGATAATACTTTTAAAGGAAAAAAAGTAAAAGCGTGCTATGTTCGGCCGGGCCGAATCTTATATACCCTCCACCATGGATCGCATTTGTCGAGTTCTTCCCGGCATCTCTTTTTAGATAAATAAAGGATAAAAGAAAAGAATTGCTTTGCTAACTGAATCGAATGTTGGAGACCACAGTAGAAGTATATGTGTAAAATTTCAGCCAAATCGAATAAGAATTCGGACTTTTAGGGGCTCAAGAAGTAAAATAGGGAGATCGGTTTATAAGGGAGCTGTATCAGGCTAAATTCCGATTCAGACCATATTTGACACGTATGTTGGAGGTCAAGGAAGAAGCCGTTGTACAAAATTTCAGCCAAATCAGATAATAACTAGGCTTTCTTGAGGCTCAAAAAGTCAAAATCCCAGATCGGTTTATATGGCAGCTATATCAGGTTATAGACCCATTTAAACCATACTTGGCACAGTTATTGGAAGTCATAACGAAACACGTCATGCAAAATTTCAGCCAAATCGAATTGCGCCCTCTAGAGGCTCAAGAAGTCAACACCCCAGATCGGTTTATATGACAGCTATATCAGGTTATGGACAAATTTAAACCATACTCAACACAGTTGTTGGAAATCATAACAAAACACCTCACGCAAAAATTCAGAAAAATCGGATAAAAATTGCGTCCCCTAGCGACTCAAGAAGTCAAGATCCCAGATCGGTTTATATGGCAGCTATATCAAAACAAGGACCGATATGACCTATTTACAATTCCAACCGACCTACACTAATAAGAAATATTTGTGCAAACTTTCAAGCCGATAGCTTTACTCCTTTGCAAGTAAGCGTGCTTTCGACAGACGGACGATCAAGAATATATATACTTTACTAGCTGACCCGGGCCCGCTCCGCTGCGCCTTCTTTTAGTTTATATGGAACAAAAATTTCCTTGTAATATTTATTTTCGACAATTAAAGAGCTTTTAGTGAAATACCATGCAACGAACATAGTACAATATATCGCTTGACTAACAAAACAACAATATAACAAATTAACAATATAAGTCCCTTTATCTGAATCCCATGTGATCTTCATTGGTCTACGAATTTAAGTTTGGATGTAATGTGTACTCCATTCTTAAAATACTTTATTTCAGCCCGATATTCTCTTGATATCTGATATAGGGGTGTTTTCGGGAGTGAGGTGGTCCCCCAGAAAAAATATCCCCCCAGAAAAAATATCAGCATCATGCTCTTCTTTCAAAAACCATTTATTTAAACTCCATATTGCCATTGGCTTAAGAGGAGTTTACACGATGAGGCGTCCCCCAAACACATGACCCCAAAATTGGTTATCAAATTCGTTTTATAATCTCAAATACATTTCATTTGAGCCACATATTGGCATGGTCAAAAATTTTTACCTTTTGGGGGTGTTTTGGGTAAGGGGTCATACCCTAAGTACATGGTCCTACATTTGTATATCAAATTCGTATTCCACTCCCAAATACTTTTATTTGAGCCCCATATTGCAATGGTCAGTAAAAAATTGCTGTTTGTGGGGGTATTTTGGGAAAGGGGTAGACCTCCAGAAAATTCGTCCTGAAAATGGGTTTCAATTCATATTGCCATTGGCCCCATAATTTTTCTAATCTCATTTAATCTCATTTAAACTCCTTATCGCAAAAGTCAGCAAATATGTCCGGTTTGAGGTTTAGGGCCTAAAAACTATAAATATTTAGTTCCACTATCTTCAAGACCCAAATTGTTTTCGTGAGCAAATACGTCCTATTTGGGGGTTGTTATTGTGGTGGGACATTCCCTAGACAGTTGGTCCCTAATGTTGATATCAGATACGTGTCTGCGTCCAAATACCTATAATTTGAGCCCCATATTTTTGGGGATGAGTGGCCACTCAGTGAGTTGACCTTGAAAATATATACCGGATTAGTCAGTCAAGATCTTTTGAAATTTGTAGAAAAATTTAATGTAGATGATAAAATGTGGTCAGACCACTTTCCAATAATTCTGACTCTGAAAATGCTTACAAAAGAGAACAAATCAAAACTTTTACCTAAATTGCATTGGAACCCCAAAGGTTTAGCAAAATACCAATCCAAAGTATCATCAGTTTTACAAGATAGAAAACAAACAACAATATCGTTTACCTGCGGAGACATAGTAAAGATAATAAAAGAGGCTCACTATGATGTAAGTGTAAAAAGCCAAGAATTCACTCCAAAACAAAAATGGTTTAATATAACGTGCCATAAAACAAGAATACTTGTTCAGGCCACACTCAAGAAATACAGGGCCAACAGTAGCGAGGAAAATAGACTGGAGTATCGGGATCAAAGGCAAAAATATAAGGAAATCTGTCAAAAAGCTAAAGACTCTTACTATAAAATCATAGAAAGCAACCTAGAAAGAGTGCAAAATAGCAAAGAGTGGTGGAAAATTGCCAAAGAAATAAGAAACACGAACTACTATCAAGAAATTAAATCTTCTGCAGAAGATCTACAAACGCACTTCAAAAATCTATTAAATCCTCACCAAGAGCAATCAGACATCCAATATGCACACAATTTGCAATTTTATCACGAGCTGGACACGCCAATAACACTGTCGGAAGTCAAAAAAGTTTTGAGTAAAACAAAAGACCATA
Organism: Stomoxys calcitrans; assembly: GCF_963082655.1. Taxonomy (NCBI): domain Eukaryota; kingdom Metazoa; phylum Arthropoda; class Insecta; order Diptera; family Muscidae; genus Stomoxys; species Stomoxys calcitrans. The sequence goes on from NC_081552.1 coordinate 103,190,850, forward strand.
AGGCTCCTGGCGAGGATAGAGTGCCATACGAATTTTTTAAAAATGCACCAAATGATCTATTGGCAGAAATTGTGAATACGTTCAATACCTTGTACGACTCCGGTTGTGTTGATGAATCATTACTCAGGACTATCATTTATCCAATTTTCAAAAAGGGGGATAGAACCTTGTCGTGCAACTATAGAGGTATTGCATTTATGAATTGTATTGCAAAAATAATGATGGGCATACTTAATGAAAGACTGTCACTATGGTCGGAGAAACATAAGATACTAAATGAGTATCAAGCAGGTTTTCGTAAAAATTATAGCACGTCTGACAATATTTATAACCTATCCTCAATCGTACATTTGAATTTCAGCCAAAAAAAGAAAACGTATGCTTTTTTCGTTGACTTTAAGGCGGCGTTCGATAACATTTCAAGGAAAGCGCTCATATTCAAACTGCAATCGATAGGCATGTCAACGAAAGCTGTAAGATTTATCGAAAACGTTTATAAAGACACAACATCAGCAGTGTGGACCGGAAATGAATTGTCGGAATACTTCAATACTTCGTCAGGTGTCAAACAAGGATGCCTACTCTCACCGCTATTATTTGCTCTGTACCTAAATGACCTGCATGACACTCTAGAAGGCGGAGTTAACCTAAATGGATTAAATGTAAGATTACTTCTATATGCCGATGACATCGTAATACTAGCCGATGAACCAAATGTGCTACAACAAATGATCTACAACTTGGAAGAGTATTGTAAACTATGGACAGTCGAAGTAAATTTAAATAAATCAAAAATTATGGTATTTAGAAAAGGTGGGAGAATAGCCAGAAATGAAAACTGGACATTTAAATCGAATCCTGTGACGATAACATCGGAATATTGTTATCTAGGAGTAACATTAACACCATCCATGAGCTTTAGCAAGCATGTTGAAAAAAGGAATCAAGCAGCAAAAACTAGTATAAATAGCACATGGAACGACTTTCTAAAAAAACAGGATGTACCACTTCAATCTAAGTGGAAACTCTTTCTAGCCGTTAGCAGATCAATACAATCATACGCTGCGCAAGTATGGGGTTACAAACACTTTGAGGAAGTTGACAAGCTGCAGACATATTTCATCAAGAGAATGCTTAATCTCCCAGATTGCATACCAACATACGCCATAATGCTAGAAACTTCCATCGAAAATGGACATATATTTACACTAGATTTAAACATAAGATATGTGTTTAAAACTCTATTTGAGTACGACGAATCTCGTCTACCATTTCTTCTTTCAAAGAAAATACTGCAGAACAAATTATCCTGGGTAAAACGCCTAAATGAAATGGGAGCGGAACATGATATTGAGTGGTCAATAAACAATCTGAACAAAACAACTTGGAAAGAAAACGGAACTAAACTGCTACAAGCACTAAGAGTAAAGAATTATAATATATATATGTCGAGAAAGCAGAGCACAAGTAGGATATACAGAAATTTAGATCCTATGAAAGGAGCAAACTATTTAAAAACATCATATAAGATCGAAGACATAAGATGCATACTACAGATCAGAACAGAAACAACGATTCTAAATGGTAATATATACAGGAACAATGGATCCGAAATATGTTCGCTCTGCAACACAATGGAGATAGAAAACGTGGAACACTTCATAGGCCGGTGCCCGGTGTTAAAAGAAATTAGGAAAATATATTTTAACAAGGAAATATTAACAGAAAACGAAGTAATAAGTCTTCTTGATGGCGCAGTTGTAGAATGGACACGGCTTGCAAAATACACCAAAATGGCTATGAGATACAGGCTAAATCTGATAAATGAATTCAACTATTAAACTGAATATTATCTGTATATATATGTATAACAATAGCAAAACCCCATATGCAGACTAACGACAATATGTCATGTCTTAGAGATTAATATTAAGTATTTATTTATATATTGTACAAAATCTTACCACACATTGTATACATAAAGAATTATGAAAATAAATACTACTACTACTACTACTACTATACCGGATTAGTGTTCTATTCTAATAACCCCTCTTATTTGAGCCTCATATTGCAATAGTAAGCAAATTTTTCCTATTTGGGTGGTGTTGTGGGGGTTGGGTGGCCCCATAAACACTTTTCCCGAATATTGATATCAGATTCGTGCTTTACTCCACAATACCTTTCATTTGAGCCCCACATGGCTATGGTCGTAAATTTGTCCCCTGGTTTTGGGGAGAGGCGGCCCCCTAAATACTTGGACCCATATTTGGATATCAGATTCGAATTCTACACTCAAATATCTCAAATATCATTATGCACCATCTCCCCTTCAGATATCATAAGATGTGGTACCCTCTTTTCACCACGGGATCACTATGCACCATTTGTGAAAATTTCAAGAAAATCGGTTCAGCCGTTTCTGAGTCTATAAGGAACACACAAACATACAAACAAACAAACAAACTAACAAACAAACAAACTAACAAACAAACACAAATTGATTTTTATATATAAGATGAGGTGTTAAACGAATATTTCGAGGAGTTACAAACAGAATGACGAAATTAGTATACTCCCATTCTATGGTGGAGGCTATAATGAGGGGAAAATCCTTTATATAAAAATCAAACATTTGGAAGCTAATAACCATGCACATGATTATTACAAAAACAGACAAGGTAAGAATACGATTTCCATGCGATAAATTAAGAGAAAAAACTAAATGTTTAATTAATTAATTTCGTTACATGACCTTATCAGTTGATAAGTCGAATATTGAAGTTTGTTGAAATATTTTTCATTAAGCCTATCGATCAATACGTCCGGCTTTTCGTAGCCTGTTTCTTCATGAAGTAACGCTGCAGAGTTACTTACGGGCATTTATTTTGCAAAATTTGCAATTTCTTCAGGTGGGACTTCGCAGCTTTGTACGAAACTCGGCATCTGTAAGTAAGTGAGGGTCTTATTATATTTTTAAAGAAAAGATTTTTGTTGGCACGATTAAAAGTCAACTTCGAGTTGGTAATCTTTTGGGCGACCTATTGAGTGGGAATATAATTGCTTGAGTTTTGTCTGGATTAATCTTGATCTTCCATTTCGTAAAGTAGTTGTTGCAAGCCTGCAACCCGTTTTTCCATTTTTTAAGTAGAGCTTTTGATACCTTATTCGATGTAATTAATGCTGTGTCGTCAGCGTAATAAGCCGTTTTTACGAAAGATGGAGCTTCAAAATCAGACGTGTATATAGAATATAGCAATGGGGACAGCACAGACCCATGCGGCAACGCTGTATCCAAAGCTTTTGGGATAGAATGGGCGTTATTGACCGTTACAATAAACGATCTTGATTATATGAAATCTGCAATAAGTTTACACAGGTACCTTGGAACCCCGAATTTCAAAAGATTGTGTGTTACGCCATTGTGCCAAATTGTGTCAAAAGCTTTTTCAATGTCTAATAATATAAGACCTGTTGAATATCTGATGCGCTTATTGCTTTCGATAATGTTTTTAGTTCTATGGATCTGATGAACCGAGCTTTGCTCTTTCCGGAAGCCAAATTGCTCTGGGCAAATTAAGGAATTTTCAGAAGCAAATTCATACAGTCTGCTTTGAATGATCTTTTCATATAACTTGGACAAGTTGCTGAGGAGGCTAATTGGACGGATCAGAAGATGGTTTATTGGGTTTTGGAATTGCTATTACTTTCGAAACTTTAAATATTTGAGGAATGTAATTAAGATGAAGACAGCTGTTAAAAATAGCTACGATCACCTTTAAAGGGAGGCGCTTTAAAAGAAAATTCGAGATTCCGTCAAACCCGGGTGATTTAGGAGATTTTAGACTTGAGATAATATCACATATTTCCGGCAGTAAAGTCGGGATAATCGAATTAGAGCACGGACTTTGCAATTTCAACTGATTAGCTTTCGAATCGATCGATGCATCAATAGAGTGTTTATAAGAAGCCGTGATGTCATTTGATCTTGAAAAAGCATCAGCTAGTAATTGTGCCTTTCCTGAATCTGTAATGATTTTAGTGCACGAATGAATGAAAGCCGGGAATATCCGTTTCCCTTACCACAGAGGCTCCTGCTTATCTTCCAAAAGGAATTATAGCCTGGTTTCATGTTCGAAAGCAGATTTGACCATTCTCTGTTCCTTTCCTCTTTAATTTTCTTGTCTATGATTTAACTGAGCAATTTTACACACTGTTCATAATGAGTAAATTCTGTAAAGTTATTTGCCCTTTTATTTCTCCTTTTGTATGACCACCTTGCCCTAATAAACTTAATTATGTCATCGGGCATGTTATAATTATGAAAGCGATTTATCTTAGGTGTTGAAATATTGCAGGCTTCTAAAATCAACGAAGTAGGATTCCCAAGTTCTTTGTCAACTGCGGCTTTGTTGCTGTATAATTCATTACAAACCTCAAATCTGTTGTTCAAGAATGAGTTAAAAACGTCACAGTCGGTGATCTTGTAATTAAAGAAACTCGAATCTATTGTTCTAGATAGTGATTGTTTAATAGAGCAAAGCAAAAATGACTCTTAACGAGATATCGAGGTTGGAATTTGATATAATCAAATCAAGAGGTGATGGTCTTCTGTTATGTTGGTATGGATAAAAAGTCGATGAATCCGGTGCAAAATAAAACAAGTAAAAGCGTGCTAAGTTCGGCCGGGCCGAATCTTATAAACCCTCCACCATGGAGCGCATTTGTCAGTTCTTTTCCCGGCATCTCTTCTTAGGCAAAAAATGATATAAGAAAAGAAAGAAAGAAAAATCTGCTATTAGAGCGATATCAAGATATGATCCGGTTTAGACCACAATTAAATTATATGTTGGAGAACTGTGTAAAATGTCAGCCAATTCGAATAAGAATTGCGCCCTTTGGGGGCTCAAAAAGTAAAATAGAGAGATCGATTTATATGGGAGCTGTATCGGGCTATAGACCGATTCAGACCATAATAAACACGTATGTTGATGGTCATGAGAGGATCCGTCGTAAAAAATTTCAGGCAAATCGGATAAGAATTGCGCTCTCTATAGGCCCAAGAAGTCAAGACCCAAAATCGGTTTATATGGCAGCTACATCAGGTTATGAACCGATTTGACCCATACTTGGCACAGTTGTTGGATATCATAACAAAACACGTGGTGCAAAATTTGATTCTAATCGGATAAGAATTGCGCACTCTAGAGCCTCAAGAAGTCAAGACCCAAGATCGGTTTATATGACAGTTATACCAGGTTATGGACTGATTTGAACCATACTTCGCACAGTTGTTAGAAGTGATACTAAAACACTATGTGCAAAATTTCAGTTAAATCGGATGAGAATTGCGCCCTCTAGAGGCTCAAGAAGTCAAGACCCAAGATCGGTTTATATGGCAGCTATATCAGGTTATAGACCGATTTGAACCACACTTAGCACAGTTATTGGATATCATAACAAAACACGTAGTGCAAAATTTCATTCAAATCGGATAAGAATTGCGCACTCTAGAGGCTCAAGAAGTCTAGACCCCAGATCGGTTTATATGGCAGGTATATCAGGTTATGGACCGATTTGAACCATACTTGGCACAGTTGTTGGATATCATAACAAAACACGTCGTGCAAAATTTCATTCCAATCGGATAGGAACTGCGCACTCTAGAGGCTCAAGAAGTCAAGACCCCAGATCGGTTTATATGGCAGCTATATCAGGTTATGAACCGATTTGAACCATACTTGGCACAATTGTTGGATATAACAACGAAACACGTCGTGCAAAATTTCATTCCAATCGGATTTGAATTGCGCACTCTAGAGGCTCAAGAAGTCAAGACCCAAGATCGGTTTATATGGCAGCTATATCAAAACATGGACCGATATGGCCCATTTACAATACCAACCGACCTACACCAATAAGAAGTATTTGTGCAAAATTTCAAGTGGCTAGCTTTACTCCTTCGGAAGTTAGCGTGCTTTCGACAGACAGACGGACGGACGGACGGACAGACGGACGGACATGGCTAGATCGACATAAAATTTCACGACGATCAAGAATATATATTCTTTATAGGGTCTCAGACGAATATTTCGAGTAGTTACAATCAGAATGACGAAATTAGTATACCCCCCATCTTATGGTGGAGGGTATAAAAATTGGACCTGTGATGATAGTTGGAAGACTACATTGAAGCATTTATTTGCAATACTGCGGGCGAAATGTTGGCAAGAATATGCCCAAATTGGACTAAGTGGATTACCATTTGAGGCACAGTCATGGTCAACATTTGCATTAAGTAATCTTCCAACAAAATGCAATGAAAAATGCATCATATATGAACCTATGGCAGCAAAATAGAAATAAGTTCCTTTTGGGCAAAATTTTGTCTATATATACACAAATGGGAACCATATTGAACGCGGATGTCGGAGGGCCTACCACAACTCACTGTGCCTAATTTCAGTAAAATCGGATAATAAACGCTAATTTTATGGGACTTAGGACGGCTGCTGGCAGCTAAATCCAAATATAAATCGATCAGTGGAGGGTATATAAGATTCGGCCGGGCCGAATCTTATATACCCTCCACCATGGATCGCATTTGTCGAGTTCTTTTCCCGGCATCTCTTCTTAGGCAAAAAAGGATATAAGAAAAGATTTGCTCTGCTATTAGAACGATATCAAGATATGGTCCGGTTTGGACCACAATTAAATTATATGTTGGAGACCTGTGTAAAATTTCAGCCAATTTGAATAAGAATTGCGCCCTTTGGAGGCTCAAGAAGTAAAAGAGAGATCGATTTATATGGGAGCTGTATCGGGCTATAGACCGATTCCGACCATAATAAACGCGTATGTTGATGGTCATGAGAGAATAAGTCGTACTAAATTTCAGGCAAATCGGATAATTATTGCGACCTATAGATTCTCAAGAACTCAAGATCCCAGATCGGTTTATATGACAGCTATATCAGGTTATGAACCGATTTGAACCCCATTTGGCACAGTTGTTGGATATCATAACAAAACACGTCGTGCCAAAATTCATTCAAATCGGATAAGAATTGCGCCCTCTAGAGGCTCAAGAAGTCAAGACCCAAGATCGGTTTATATGGCAGCTATATAAGGTTATGGACCGATTTGAACCATACTTGGCACAGTTGTTGGATATCATAACAAAACATGTCGTGCAAAATTTCATTCCAATCGGATAAGAATTGCGCACTCTAGAGGCTCAAGAAGTCAAGACCCAAGATCGGTTTATATGGCAGCTATGTCAGGTTATGGGCCGATTTAAACCATACTTGGCACAGTTGTTGGATATCATAATAAAACACGTTGTGCCAAAATCCATTCAAAGCGGGTAAGAATTGCGCCCTTTGGAGGCTCAAGAATTCAAGACCCAAGATCGGTTTATATGACAGCTATATCAGGTTATGGACCGATTTAAACCATACCTGGCACAGTTGTTGGATATCATAACAAAACACGTCGTGCAAAATTTTATTCCAATCGGATAAGAATTGCGCACTCTAGAGGCTCAAGAAGTCAAGATCGGTTTATATGGCAGCTATATCAGGTTATGGACCGATTTGAACCATACTTGGCACAGTTGGTGGATATCATAACAAAACACGTCGTGCCAAAATCCATTCAAATCGGATAAGAATTGCGCCCTCTAGTGGCTCAAGAAGTCAAGACCCAAGATCGGTTTATATGACAGCTATATCAGGTTATGGAACGATTTAAACCATACTTGGCACAGTTGTTGAATATCATAACAAAACACGTCGTGGCTAGAGGCTCAAGATCGGTTTATATGGCAGCTATGTCGAAACATGGACCGATATGGCCCATTTACAATACCAACCGACCTAAACTAATAAGAAGTATTTGTGCAAAATTTCAAGAGGCTGGCTTTACTCCTTCGGAAGTTAGCGTGCTTTCGACAGATATAAGATATATGGCGGACGGATGGACGGGCGGATACGGCTAGATCGACATAAAATGTCACGACGATCAAGAATATATATACTTTATGGGGTCTTGAGGAATATTTCGAGTAGTTACAAACAGAATGACAAAATTAGTATACCCCCCATCCTATGGTGGAGGGTATAAAAAGTATGCTGAGGGGCCAAACACAACTAACTCTCCAAAATTTCAGTGAAATATAAAAAGTAAATGCGCCTTCAATGGGCCCAAGATCTTAAATGGAGAGATCAGCCAATATGGCAGCTATATCCAAATCTGAACTGATATGCGCCGTAATGAGCAAGGATATCGAGAGGCCTAATACGACTTACGGTAACGAATTTCAGAGAAATCGAAAAATAAATGTGGCTTTAATGGGCCTAAGACCTTAAATCGGTAGATCGGTCTATATAAGGGCAATATCAAGATAATGTCCGATAGAATCCATCTTCGAACTTAACCTATTTTGAACAAAAAAGGAACAGGTAGGGATCTCTCTTTTAAAACCTATATATAGCATTATTTCAACCGACAGACGGACGGAAATAATTATATTCTTTGGTATTAAGTCGACGGACGTAAGTTTTCCCTTGGAAAAAACTGCGCACTCTAGAGGCTCAAGAAGTCAAGACCCCAGATCGGTTTATATGGCAGCTATATCAGGTTATGAACCGATTTGAACCATACTTGGCACAATTGTTGGATATAACAACGAAACACGTCGTGCAAAATTTCATTCCAATCGGATAAGAATTGCGCACTCTAGAGGCTCAAGAAGTCAAGACCCAAGATCGGTTTATATGGCAGCTATATCAAAACATGGACCGATATGGCCCATTTACAATACCAACCGACCTACACCAATAAGAAGTATTTGTGCAAAATTTCAAGTGGCTAGCTTTACTCCTTCGGAAGTTAGCGTGCTTTCGACAGACAGACGGACGGACGGACGGACAGACGGACGGACATGGCTAGATCGACATAAAATTTCACGACGATCAAGAATATATATTCTTTATAGGGTCTCAGACGAATATTTCGAGTAGTTACAATCAGAATGACGAAATTAGTATACCCCCCATCTTATGGTGGAGGGTATAAAAATTGGACCTGTGATGATAGTTGGAAGACTACATTGAAGCATTTATTTGCAATACTGCGGGCGAAATGTTGGCAAGAATATGCCCAAATTGGACTAAGTGGATTACCATTTGAGGCACAGTCATGGTCAACATTTGCATTAAGTAATCTTCCAACAAAATGCAATGAAAAATGCATCATATATGAACCTATGGCAGCAAAATAGAAATAAGTTCCTTTTGGGCAAAATTTTGTCTATATATACACAAATGGGAACCATATTGAACGCGGATGTCGGAGGGCCTACCACAACTCACTGTGCCTAATTTCAGTAAAATCGGATAATAAACGCTAATTTTATGGGACTTAGGACGGCTGCTGGCAGCTAAATCCAAATATAAATCGATCAGTGGAGGGTATATAAGATTCGGCCGGGCCGAATCTTATATACCCTCCACCATGGATCGCATTTGTCGAGTTCTTTTCCCGGCATCTCTTCTTAGGCAAAAAAGGATATAAGAAAAGATTTGCTCTGCTATTAGAACGATATCAAGATATGGTCCGGTTTGGACCACAATTAAATTATATGTTGGAGACCTGTGTAAAATTTCAGCCAATTTGAATAAGAATTGCGCCCTTTGGAGGCTCAAGAAGTAAAAGAGAGATCGATTTATATGGGAGCTGTATCGGGCTATAGACCGATTCCGACCATAATAAACGCGTATGTTGATGGTCATGAGAGAATAAGTCGTACTAAATTTCAGGCAAATCGGATAATTATTGCGACCTATAGATTCTCAAGAACTCAAGATCCCAGATCGGTTTATATGACAGCTATATCAGGTTATGAACCGATTTGAACCCCATTTGGCACAGTTGTTGGATATCATAACAAAACACGTCGTGCCAAAATTCATTCAAATCGGATAAGAATTGCGCCCTCTAGAGGCTCAAGAAGTCAAGACCCAAGATCGGTTTATATGGCAGCTATATAAGGTTATGGACCGATTTGAACCATACTTGGCACAGTTGTTGGATATCATAACAAAACATGTCGTGCAAAATTTCATTCCAATCGGATAAGAATTGCGCACTCTAGAGGCTCAAGAAGTCAAGACCCAAGATCGGTTTATATGGCAGCTATGTCAGGTTATGGGCCGATTTAAACCATACTTGGCACAGTTGTTGGATATCATAATAAAACACGTTGTGCCAAAATCCATTCAAAGCGGGTAAGAATTGCGCCCTTTGGAGGCTCAAGAATTCAAGACCCAAGATCGGTTTATATGACAGTTATATCAGGTTATGGACCGATTTAAACCATACCTGGCACAGTTGTTGGATATCATAACAAAACACGTCGTGCAAAATTTTATTCCAATCGGATAAGAATTGCGCACTCTAGAGGCTCAAGAAGTCAAGATCGGTTTATATGGCAGCTATATCAGGTTATGGACCGATTTGAACCATACTTGGCACAGTTGGTGGATATCATAACAAAACACGTCGTGCCAAAATCCATTCAAATCGGATAAGAATTGCGCCCTCTAGTGGCTCAAGAAGTCAAGACCCAAGATCGGTTTATATGACAGCTATATCAGGTTATGGAACGATTTAAACCATACTTGGCACAGTTGTTGAATATCATAACAAAACACGTCGTGGCTAGAGGCTCAAGATCGGTTTATATGGCAGCTATGTCGAAACATGGACCGATATGGCCCATTTACAATACCAACCGACCTAAACTAATAAGAAGTATTTGTGCAAAATTTCAAGAGGCTGGCTTTACTCCTTCGGAAGTTAGCGTGCTTTCGACAGATATAAGATATATGGCGGACGGATGGACGGGCGGATACGGCTAGATCGACATAAAATGTCACGACGATCAAGAATATATATACTTTATGGGGTCTTGAGGAATATTTCGAGTAGTTACAAACAGAATGACAAAATTAGTATACCCCCCATCCTATGGTGGAGGGTATAAAAAGTATGCTGAGGGGCCAAACACAACTAACTCTCCAAAATTTCAGTGAAATATAAAAAGTAAATGCGCCTTCAATGGGCCCAAGATCTTAAATGGAGAGATCAGCCAATATGGCAGCTATATCCAAATCTGAACTGATATGCGCCGTAATGAGCAAGGATATCGAGAGGCCTAATACGACTTACGGTAACGAATTTCAGAGAAATCGAAAAATAAATGTGGCTTTAATGGGCCTAAGACCTTAAATCGGTAGATCGGTCTATATAAGGGCAATATCAAGATAATGTCCGATAGAATCCATCTTCGAACTTAACCTATTTTGAACAAAAAAGGAACAGGTAGGGATCTCTCTTTTAAAACCTATATATAGCATTATTTCAACCGACAGACGGACGGAAATAATTATATTCTTTGGTATTAAGTCGACGGACGTAAGTTTTCCCTTGGAAAAAGAACAAATATATACCATGACCTAAGAATATAATTTTTCAGCGCCCCTAAAAGGCCATGAAATATAGTGGCGCCTAATGAATGATTTGTAGGTGTTTTTCTGTATCTAGTCCGTGTTCCATTTTCTGAATTAGGGACAAAATGTGTGTTGTGAATTGTGACGCGTCGTAATCGTCGCGACGATAGCTTGGGAAATAAAAAACTTCCATTATCGAGAAAAAATGCGACTTAAATGAATGTTGATTTAAGTTTACGGCTAAAAGCACTCTTCCAGACTAGCGGAATACTAGTTCCAAAAGCTTTCTGTACCGAGTTTGGAAGACCTGTCGCTATCTTGTAACGTTAATATTACTGAAAACTTCTAAGGCATAAAAAACAAAGGTTTGACAATTTTTTTTGCTTTTTTTATACCCTACACCATAAGATGGGGGTATATTAATTTCGTCATTCTGTTTGTAACACCTCGAAATATGCGTCTAAGACCACATAAAGTATGCATATTCTTGACCGTCGTGACATTTTTAATCGAACTAGCCATGTCCGTCAGGCATGGCTAACTTTCGAAGGAGTAAAGCCAGCCGCTTGAAATTTTGTACAAATACTTCTTATTAGTGTAGGTCGGCTGGGATTGTAAATGGGCCATATAGGTCCATGCTTTGATATAGCCGCCATATAAAACGATCTTGGGTCTTGATTTATTGAGCCTCTAGAGGGCGCAATTCTTATCCGATTGGATTGAACTTTCGCACGACGAGTTTCACTATGACTTTCAACAACTGTGCTAAGTATGGTTCAAATCGGTCCATAACCTGATATAGCTGCCATATAAACCGCAATTGGGTTTTGATTTCTAGAGCCTCTAGAGGGCGCAATTCTTATCCGATTGGAATGAAATTTTTGCACGACGTGTTTTGTTATAATATCCAATACCGGTGCCAAGTATGGTTCAAATCGGCTCATAACCTGATATAGCTGTCATATAAACCGATCTTGGATCTTGACCTCTTGAGCCTATAGAGGGAACATATCTTATTGGATTGAAATGAAATTTAAGATAACGTGCTTCGCTATGACTTTTAGCAATTGTGCCTAGTATGGTTCAAATCGGTCCATAACCTGATATAGCTGTCAAATAAACCGATCTGGGGACTTGATTTCTTGAGCTTCTATAGGACGCAAATCTTATGCGATTTGGCTGAAATATCGCATGAAGTATTTTATTATGACTATCAACAACTGTGTCAAATAAGGTTCAAATCGGTTCATCACCTGATGTAGCTGCCATATAAACCGATCTGGGATCTTGAATTCTTGAGCCTCTAGAGGTCGCAATTCTCATTCGATGTGCCTGAAATTTGTACGACGGATCCCCTCATGACCATCAACATACGGGTTTATTATGGTCTGAATCGGTCTATAGCCTGATACAGCTCCCATATAAATCGATCTCTCTATTTTACCTCTTGCGCTCCCAAATTCTTATTCGAATTGGCTGACATTTTACACAGGTCTCCAACATGTAATTGAATTGTTGTCTGTTGGAATTTTGCACAAATACTTCTTATTAGTGTAGGTCGGCTGCGATTGTAAATGGGTCATATCGGTCCATGTTTTGATATAGCTGCCATATAAACCGATCTTGGGTCTTGACTTCTTGAGCCTCTAGCGGGCCCAATTTTCCGCCAATTTGACTGAAATTTCGCACGTAGTGTTTTAGTATCATTACCAACAACAGTACTAAGTATAGTTCAAATCGGATCATAATCTGGTATAGCTGTCATATAAACCGATCTTGTATCTTGACTTCGTGAGCCAATAGAGCGCGCAATTCTCATACGATTTGGCTGAAATTTTGCATGAGATGTTTTTTATGACTTCCAATAACTGTGCTAAGTATGGCGTAAATCGGTATAGAACTTGATATAGCTGCCATATCAACCTATCTGGGATCTTGATTTCTTGATCCTCTAGAGGGCGCAGTTCTCATCCGATTTGGCAGAAATTTTGCATGAGGTGTTTTGTTATGACTTACAATAATTGTTCTTAGTATGGCGCAAATCGGTACATAACTTGATAAGCTGCCATATAAACCGATCTGGGATCTTGACTACTTGAGCCTCTAGAGGACGCAACTCTTATCCGATTTGGTAGATTTTTTGAACAACGGCTTCTCTCATGACTTTCAACATACGTGTCTAATATGGTGTGAATAGATCAATAGCTTGATACAGCTCCCATATAAACCTATCTATCGATTTAGCTTCATGAGCCCCTTCAAGGCGAAATTCTTATCCGAATGAACTTAGCACGCTCTTACCTGTTATACCCTCCACCATAGAATGGGGGTATACTTATTTCGTCATTCTGTTTGTAACTACTAGAAATATTCGTCTGAGACCCCATAAAGTATATATATTCTTGATCGTCGTGACATTTTATGTCGGTCTAGCCATGTCCGTCCGTCTGTCCATCCGTCCGTCCGTCCGTCTGTCTGTCGAAAGCACGCTAACTTCCGAAGGAGTAAAGCTAACCGCTTGAAATTTTGCACAAATACTTCTTGTTAGTGTAGGTCGGTTGGTAATGTAAATGGGCCATATCGGTCCATGTTTCGATATAGCTGCCATATAAGCCTATCTTGGGTCTTGACTTCTTGAGCCTCTAGAGTGCGCAATTCTTATCCGATTGGCATGAAATTTTGCACGACGCGTTTTGTTATGATATCCAATAAATGTGCCAAGTATGGTTCAAATCGGTCCATAATCTGATACAGCTGCTATATAAACCGATCTGGAATCTTGACTTCTTGAGCCTCTAGAGTGTGCAATTCTTATCCGATTTAAATGAAATTTTGCACGACGTGTTTTGTTATGATATCCAACAACTGTGCCAAGTATGGTTCAAATCGGTCTATAATCTGGTATAGCTGCCATATAAACCGATCTTGGGTCTTGACTTCTTGCGCCTCTAGAGTGCGCAGTTCTTACCCGATTGGCATGAAATTTTGCACGACGTGTTTCGTTATGATTTGCAACAACTGCGCCAAGTATGTTTTATATCGGTTCATAACCTGATATAGCTGCCATATAAACCGATCTTGGGTCTTGTCTTCTTAAGCCTCTAGAGTGCGCAATTCTTATCCGATTGGAATGAAATTTTGCACGGCGTGTTTTGTTATGATATCCAACAACTGTGCCAAGTATGGTTCAAATCGGTTCATAACCTGATATAGCTGCCATATAAACAAATCTGGGGACTTGACTTCTTGAGCTTCTGGAGGGCGCAATTCCTATCTGATTTGGCCGAAATTTTGCATAACGTTTTTTATTTTTTCTTTCAACAACTGTGTTAAATAAGGTTTAAATCGGTTCATAACCTGATATAGCTGCCATATAAACTGATCTCCCTATTTTACTTTTTCAGCCTCTAGAGGGCGCAATTCCTATCCGATTTGGCTGAAATTTGGCGTGATATGTTTTATTATGGCTTCAAAAATAACGGTACTAAGTATAGTTTTAATCGGTTCATAACCTGATATAGCTGTCATATAAACCGATCTGGATTTCTTTTATCATATGTTTGCCTAAAAAGAGATGCCGGGAAAAAACTAGACAAATGCGATTCATGTTGGAGGGTATATAAGATTCGGCTCTGCCGAACTTAACACGCTTTTACTTGTTTCTCCTATTAAATGTCAAGTAACAAAAAGAAGACAATTTGTAAGTAATTCCAACGTTAGATAAGTGTCCCTATTATTTTTTCCAAGTGAATTCCATGAAAAAATTACCAAAACGAGAACCCGCGTTCTATAAAAAAATACCAAAACTAGCACCCGCGATTTAAACATCAAATTTTTGTTCATCGTTCAAATTTCAGTGCGTCTACAAATAATTAGGTTAATTTTATATAAGAAACCATGTGTACCACTATACCGCATAGAACCGAATACGAACGACAAAAATGGGATGGACTCTGAAGAATTGGGACTGTGTTTGTTGTAGGGCGTCTAGGAAGAGGTGAGTGACAAAGAGATGAAGTTCCACGGATGATGTAGACATTCGCAAGTCGTTGTGCTTTTTAAAGCGATCTGGATGGTTTAATGGTAGGAACTAGAAGGCATCCTCCTTCTCCTGTTGTATCACAATAGATAATCATTTTTGAGTCTGAATACAAAAAAAAGCAAATTTTACCATGTATAATCCATTAAGGTACAGGGACAAACTTCTCATATATCAATGGGTGTTGCCAGAGTCAATTTTAAGCTCAATGATAATCGACCGCCTTTTTATAGCCGAGCGGAACGGTGCGCCGCAATGCGACACCTTCTTGGGGAGCATTTTTTACATGGCTTCTACGCATGGCATAGTACCTCACAAATATCGCCAGCACTAGGAAGGGAAAACCACCGCTGAAAAATGTGTGCTTATGTTCTCGCCCTGCGTTCAGCACATAGATTGCATACAGCCTCTAAAACCATGTCCGGCTTTGACGCTGAACGCCTGGGTTCAAATCACTGCAAGAACATCAGTGAAATTGCTGGCAACGTTTGTGGAACCGAGCAATGTGGCATGCCTTTCTGACTCAGCATAAAAATTAAGGTGCCTTTTTATTGTTATGAGAGAAGTATCCCCGGTTTCCTCGTGGATTGTTTACGGAAAAGTTTATATAAAATAGCTTGAAGATTGATTTATTGACGAATACTATGGATTTTATCCAAAAATAATTTCCTCACATTAATTGAAATGTTGAACGTTAAACAAAGACAGTCGCTCCTTTCATTTTCAACCCAAAACCAACTTTGACCAGCGATACAACAACTAAGCTACGTATTATATAAGACTACTAGCCGAACCGGGCCCGCTCCCCTGCGCCTTCTTTAACTCTCTATTATCTTTTTAGGGTGGGGACACTTAATATTGCCGACATTTGCGAGGTACACTGCCATGCATGGTCATTTAAAACATTTTCCCCAAAGAGGTGTCGCACTGCGGGACGCCGTTCGGACTCGACTATAAAAAAATGTCCCTTATCATGGAGTCTAAACTTGAATCGGAAAGCAGCAGAATTTGTCCCTTCTCAATTCCTGGTGGTAATGTTCTTCCTTAGGGTAATGTTCTCATTAGGGGAAGAATGGCACTTCAGACATTTCGACTCAAATATGGATATCAAATTCGTGCTGCCCTTCCAAATCCCTTTATTTGAGCCCCATATTGCCATAGCCGGTAAATATGAACCGTTTGGAGGGTGTTTTGGGGCTTGTGCGGCCACCGGCACTTTGCACTGAAAATAGATATCAAATTCGTTCTTTTTTTTAATTTGTAATTTATTTATTTACACCCGCACAACAAGAATATAAAATTCTTATAATTAAAGTGCGGGTAATATCTCCAACAATTGTACATAGTAAACACTTAAAACTAAGAATCTATAGCTATACAATACATCACAGATTTTGAATGAATAACTTACTAACGGAAAAAACTAACATTTGTGCCTTTGTAGATTTGAATTTAAAAGAAAAAAAAAACAAAAGTAAATTTATCAATTAAAGAGGAATTAATAGACTTTGTTGATCCGATTATTCCCAACGGATTAGCAGTTCAGTTTAGGGGGTGCTTTAGGGCGTACCCCAAAACACTTGGCTCCAAATTGGAAATTAAATTCGTTTTCTACCCTCAAATACCTTTCATTTGAGACCCATATTGTTATAATGAGTCAAATAACCCATGACGTATCTTTAGGAGGAAAAGCGCCACCTAGGCTTAAACCCAAATTCCAATGTCATATTCGTAATCTTCTCCCTAATACCTTTCATTTGAGTCTCATATAGCCATGATCGGCTATTATGCCCATTTGGGGGTATTTGGGGGTGTGCGAACTTCCATTACTTGGACATAATGTTTTATGCCATATTTGTAATTTACTGCCTAATACTTTTCATTTGAGTCCCATATTGACATGAACTTCGAATATATCGGTTTAGAGAAGTTTTGTGGTTGGGGGGGACCGCTGGGTACTTGGATTCAAATTTTAATAC